>NC_056747.1:164393564-164563564 GCF_019279795.1 Protopterus annectens | reverse complement strand
TCTTAGTATGCAGTGATTTTTATAAATCAGTTGGTGAGCATGAAGCAGCCTTCTTCTTTTAATATCTAATCTATCCAGCAGGTTTTGGGGCCAGTCAGTCACTCCAAAACTGTAAGCTAGGATAGGAAAAGCAAATTGGTTTATAGCATGAATTTTGTTTGTAGATGTCAACGCTATTTTCAGGATTAATTTAAGTCTTCTAAAGTATTCCTTGCTAAGTTTTATTTGCATTTGTTCATGTTTTATTGTCGAGCCTTCATCAATTCCCAAATATTTATACACTCCCTCTTGCTCAAGTTCTTTTATATCACATTCTTGTCCCAAACTGATGTTTTCTTGGTGCTGCAACTTCTCTGCTTTAAACATTGCTTTTCCACATTTATCAAGACCAAATGACATTCTTATATCATCTGAAAAAATGTTGACAACTTGCAGTTGTGCTTTCAGTTCCTCATCTGATGAGGTGCACAATTTTAAATCATCGGCATAGAGAAACTGAGAAGTCTTTGCTATTTGTTGTTTCACAGGAGCCAAATTATACCATGGCCTAAGCTGTTGAGTAGACAGCTTAATGGGTTAAGGGCAAGGCAGAATATCAGCAGTGACAAAGAGTCACCCTGGAATATTTGAAATTTTATCCCTGGGATAATAATTTATCCTTTATCATGGCTTAATTACAAAGTGGTCTGCAACTGTTTCATGGTCACTGTAATGTAGTCAGTTGATGTAGGGTGTATCTTATACATTTTTCAGAACTCTTTTATCCATAAATTTGGGATACTATCAAATGCTTTTTTGTAGTCAATCCTTGCCATACTTAGAGTCTTCCTCTTTTTACAGTTCTCCAGTATGACTTTATTTAACAACAAATGATCCTTTGTTCCATATGACTTTCTTTTATTGCCCTTTTGTTCTACTACCATAATTGAGTTTTCTTCTAAATGATTATAAACTCTGTCACCATCAGTTCCGGTATATAGTTTATACGTCATCAGAAGGCAAGGTATTGGTCTATAATTTTTAGGGTAGATGCAGGTTCACTTTTAAGTAGGAGCATTGTTTTTCCTGTTGTTAGCCAGGTTGGTGTCTGTTCAGGGTACGCATATAAATAGTTCGTACTCATGACTAAATCTTCGTACAATGATGTTAATACTTTTAACCAGAAGTTAGGTACTGCATGTGGCCTGGGGTTTTCTAATTAAAAGCTTTTCTTAACTTTGTTTCAGTCTCTCTGGCTGTTACTTCATATCATTTCATATCCTGTACCTTTAAACTTCTTATTCTTTTGCTTCTATCCATTTAGCACCTTTGTTATGTTCCACAGGATCTTCATAAATACTTTTCCAATATATCTGTTTCTTCTTTTTTTTTTTTTTTTTTTTTGGTGGTCTTTCAGTTTTCTTTACCTTGTTTCCCAATTCTCTATAAAACTTTTTTGGGTCATCAATAAATTGCTTATTTTGTACTTTTCCTTTACATTTATCTGCGTATCTTATAAGTTTTTCTGCCAGTGCTGAGATTTTTAGCTTATTTGCGATAGTGCATGATAGATCCTGATTTGTTTAATACTGCACAATGCTTTTATCACATCTATTTTTTTTAAGTATTTTTGTTGATCTTTTCTCTATTTTATACTCTTCTAACAGTGACACTTCTTGTCTTAATTGCTGTATAGTTTTCTCTGTTCACTATTTCCATGATGGTATTGGATTTGTCCCCTTTCTTTTCCTCACTACCCAGTGTTCTTATGGTAGAACTTTATCAGTTATTAATTTGAATGCACAGTAATTTATTCTGTTTACTTCTGTTATATCGCACGGATCTCTAATGACAGTCCTAATTATTGTGTTCATTTGATTTATCAAACTTCTGACTTTTGGGATTTTATTGACCTTCTGCAGTCTATTTCTTTCATTGATCTTAATATGTCTGTCTATCTCTGTTATTATTATTATAGTATTGTGTATGGTTGTTATTATTCTCCTTAAGGATCTGCATCCAAAATCCCACTCTGTTCTCCTTAGGGATCTGCATCCAAAATCCCACTCTCTATTTCTTGAACGTCCTCTTTGTTTCTTCATCATCATCCTCCCTTTCTACTTTGAATTATAGCCTTCTGCTTGTGTTAAGTATATGAGCCTTAACTGTGTAGCTCTAAAATATCTCTTCATATCAGGTAAACCTAAACCACCTTGTTCTATTTGAAGGCTCAACTTATGCCACTTAATTCTTGCTCTCTTTCCCTCCCAGATAAATTCCTTCAATTATTTATTAATTATTGTCCAGAACTTCTCCTTGGGTTGATAAAAGTATGCCTGACCCATATACAGGACTAAAGGGACTAAAAACATTTTAATTGCTTGTGTCTTACTATGCATATCCATAAATAAGAGTTTATGTTTTCTCATTTTTTTGTATTATCTTTTGTTTAGTCCCTCTCCACATATCCTTAGCTGCCATAACAGAAGCCTTTTAATCCATGCACCTAAATACTTCTTATTATCGTGTCCTCATAAATATGGGTATTGCTGAACCAAATTGCGTTTGGGTACATAATTTACAGCTATAGCCGTTGTCTTATCTTTATTAGTCTTATATCCTGAAAAGACTTATTACTGTCTCAGAATGTTCCACAACACTAAGATATCCTTTTCTTGATTTATCAGGTACAAAATAATGTCATCTGCAAGTAAAGCCAACTTTTCTTGACTATCATACCAGTTATATAATTGTGTTTCTGACTTCCTTATTTTCTTTTCCGGTGGCTCTAAATATGAAAGGGGAAAGAGGATACCCCTGCCTGGTTCATCTGTTAAAACACAGCTTATCTGAGAGGAACTCTCCCATTTTTATTCTTGCCTCCGATCCCTCATATTTGCTTCTAATTAACCTTATTATTGTATCAGAGAATGCAAATGCTTTCAATACCCCACTCATAAAATACCAGCTTACTCTGTCAAATGCTTTCTCTGCTTCAAGACCCAACAACAACAGAGGTGTTTTTTCTGATATTCTGCTTCCCTCTGGATCATCGTTGTTATCTTAATGTTATCAAATGTTTGCCTCCCCTCCACAAAACCACACTGATCCATATCTATCAATTTTTAGCAACACATTTGCCATTTTTTAACTCTGGTAGACATAAACACTGCACTGTATAATCGTGGTTTAAAATTGAAATGGGTTTATATGAAGCTGGGTCTGAAGGTTCTTTGCCTTCTTTAGCTTTTTTTCCAAGATGATGGTGCTTACCATCCTTTTAAAATACTGTTAAACAAAATATTCAATATCTGTATCTCATTCTTCCTCCTAATTTCCAAACTTTCACTGGAATACCATCTGTTCTTGGAGACTTTCCTGAAGATTGATTCATAGGATCATAGGAAGTTACTTGGTTATTGGCCCTGAGGCCCTTATAAGTCTAGCCAGGAGTTTAGCCCATGTTTAAACAAGTTAGCACCCAAATCCCCTGTCTAGCAGGAACACAGGTGAAATCCCAGGGGTGTATTTTCTCTTTCCCATTCAGTTATCTAGGTTGCTCTTGAAAAGGGATAATGAGGCACTCTGCTTGATGTGGAGAGGGAGTCTATTCCACAGATGGGGGAGTCTCTGGGACACAAATCTGTCCCACCAACAAGTCCTATTGACGTGACAGACCAGGATGAGTAGGTTATTCGAATGGAGCTTGACTTGGATATGCAGCAGTCCCATCAAGGTGGGGTGTGAGATTGCTTTCATCACTATTTTTATCTCATCTCCTCCTATCTTAACTGTTAGTTGTTGAGCCTTGTCTACCTCTAACCTTGGCATAATTCAGTTGTGCATAAATATTTCCATTTGTATTCTTTCTTCATTTCTGTATTTCTCTGCTTTATTCAGATTTTCATAAAATTTCTGAAATATCTCTAAAACCTCTACAGGATCTCTAGTTATTTTTCTAGTTATCGGTTCCCTAAGTTTGAAGACAACCCTTTTCCTGATCTGTTGCCTAAGTCGTGCTTTTTTTGCTCTGGATTGTTATCAGAAAATAGTCGCTTAACTGCAATCTTTTGAAACTCATGCATATTATCCAGTTACTACATTATTTTACCTTTACTACTCTGCATTTGCTCCTCCGCTTGTTCTGTAAGATTCCCCTTATTCTGCAATACTTTAACATTTGTCAGGCCCTCTAAATAATTTATATTATTTCTTAACCATATCAATTTCTCTTTTATTTCAACCTTATTTTTAAACTCCATTTTCATTTTATCCTAGTCACTAGCTGTAACGTCTGAAGATAATTCTGTCTTCCCTAATAACTTGTCAATAATTCAATAATTTCCACTGCCCGTTCCTTAAATTCCTCTCTTTTTAACAGTTAGGTGGAAATGCACCAGGGTCTTATTTTTAGTTAAATGCACATATTCCTGTGAAATATTAATTTTTTTATCTAGTCTAGCCCAGTTATTGTACCTCAGGGAAGAATATGTAAATTTTGTTAGAGTTCCTACTACTGAATTCACATCTTCCATGCAAAATATTTTTATGTATTTCTTCAGAAATCTACCCTGTTTTGTTATATTGTCCATTCTAGATCCCCGATACATCCTCATTATTGCAAATCAAATTCCCATCCCCATTTATAAATAATACTGAAAGCTGATTATTTCTCCCAAATTTTTCTATTTCCATAATAGTAGTTTCTGGTGGAATATAAATACATGAATCCAAGAACACACTGCCGCAAGTAAGGCTGGTGCAGAGTTTGCATAAGTGTGCAAACTTTGCATAATACTGAGGAATATAAATACATGCCATTGTAATCCTCCTCCCTTGCCACTAGCCCTTTACTACCACAAATTTACCATTTTTGTCTTTTTTCCTCATCTATCACAATTGGAGCCCATTTAGTAATTAGTGTAATTATTACCCATTTCCTCTCTCCCTGATAGTCTGCTGAATATCCATTCTGAAATCCTGTCTTTGTCAAATTCACACACACATTTCCTTCCAAATGTTTATCCTGCATCATTGCAATTTGCACTCTGCATTTCTTAGTATAATCCAATACTGTCTTCTTTTTATCTCTACCTGTAAGGTCATTCACATTCAAGGATAATATGGACAGCATAGGGATCATGATAAAAAGCTATTGTTTCCATTTATTATGCATAACAGTTTTTTGAATGTATATTTCCAGCTTTTGTGTTATATGCGTATATTAATGTTTGGCTGGCTGATCCTTTGTACAGTTGTTTCTTCTCATCTCTATTTGACTCTAGATACTATTTTCAAGACCTTTTGTTTTAATAAATCCCCTCAAACAAACAAAAATAAATAAATATAAAACACCCCCATTCCTTATTAACTTAGAACAAGCACATAGAACTGTGTACATCTTCAAAACATGAAGTTTAACCTCCAGAAGGGAACAATTGCCCCAAATTGACATCTGCGTCTACAGGCATTACCTAACCTAAAATTAAGGTTACCAATGCTAAAGTGCATGCTACAGCTGTGCTTCTACTTACACCGAATGCTGTCTGATCTTTTCTTGTCTCTATTCCCCTCCCATATATGAAAAACAGTGTGTGTGCTTTCAGAAAACATTAACTTTTAGTCCTAAGAAAACGTGCACTGGCTGTTTTAAAATAAAACTAAATTGTACACTGTTCTATTAACTGCATTAAAGTATTAAGGCTGCTAGGAAGGTTAACCTTATTCATTTCCTATAATTTCAAACTTGATTTTTTTTTTACTGAACTGCTTGTCATTGTACCTTTAAATTTTGCATTTTCCTTGGCAAACAATGCTCAAAATTCTCAGGATTAACTGCTTGCACCTGCAGACAGCTTGCCTCCATAGAAATATACTCAGCAATGAGTCTTTGTAAATTTAACTCAGAAAAGAATGCACAGCTACCCTCAGCTACAAACATTTCGACTCCATTGTGGAAAACAAGCAAGATAATATATTTCCAGCTGTTAGAAGCTTATGTTCACGGCTTTCATAATTTTTTGTTTTTAAAGCCTACATGCTTACAAAAACACACATTTACAGATTAAGCCTAAGATAGAAATCCAGACATTCAACCTTATAAAATAAAAATATCCTAATTCCACATCTAATGTAATCAGAACTCTTTTACATCCCACCCCAGCAGTCCAAGACCACAGGATATGAACATTAAACTTGCTTTTATCCAGCCTTTTTTTCTTGTAATACTGTAAAATCTATACTTCTTACAACTAAAAAAGTACTTGTTTACTTTAACAGATACAATAGTAACTGAAATGACTCCCCCACATTTAAAATACTTCTGAGTACACACTGCACAACACTGTTTTACTGTATATAACATCCAGTTCCTATCACATTTTATACAAATACTAATAAGAACAAAAATTGTTTTTCTTAAGTTAGTTTTCCCCCTTTTAGTGACCTTCTAAACATTAATGGTATGAAGTTGGGTATATGTTTTACAGTCCACCCACAAGTTTAACACAGTCAGCAAAAGTCCAGTGTTTTTCAGCCACTTTTTCTTGCAAAACCATATTCCACACATATTCATGAATGTCTTCCATTTATTCACTAATTTCAGAGTTGCTGGTCTTGTACCTGTTTTTCTATCTCCCAACATCAGACTCTGGTTCAAGTTCAAGGTACTGCTGATGTTTCTAGTCAACTCATGCATTTTTATGTCTCTCAAGGATTGTCCTTTGGAACATTGGAAAGGATTTCAGTGGCAAAATGTCTCTACGAACCTTACTGTCAGAAGAATGGGAAGCAGGGTCCACTTCTGCTTGCTGGCTCACTTTTTGTTAGATAAACTTTTTTATTTCCTCCTTAGCTAGTTCTGCATAAAAAATGACTTTGATCTTCAAGGAAAAACATTTTGAAGACAGCTGGATACAGCATCTTGACTTGCACATCTGTCTGTCAACATTCCTTGATTGCTGGGATGAATTTGCTTCTCTTCTGCCTGGAGTACAGTGAATAATCATTTTCTATGAAAACACTGCTGTCTCCAATTTTGCAGGATTGACTCCGTCTGCTGGTGTGATTGCACCTTTACTAATAAAGGTCTTAGTTGCTTTCTCATGGCCAGGTTTGGAGCATATACTCGATATGCCCTTCAATTAACAAATTCTGCTGTGGAACACCAGTCAGTTTGCTCATCTGAGCTTTCATAAAATTAATACAGTCTGTGCCTTCCAGTTCCTCTGATGCAGCAGAAAATCTCAGGTTTTCTCTGCGTGCTCTGTCTTCTAACTCTTACTGTTTTTTAAACAGCTCTTGAGAAACCTCATATTCAGCCAGCTTTTTCTTCATGTTATCCTCTAACTTTTGCAGTTTTATCAGTTCATTTGAATGGCTAGTTACAGCTTCTGTTTTTCCAGCCTTTTGTTGTTTGAATTGACAATTCATTCAGTGTTTCATTTATTTTAATCACCTCACTTATTTTACCTTCATGTTACTGAAAGCCATCTCTTGAACCAAAGCTGAAGCTTGAACTGTGTTTTGCTGAACAGCTGCATAATCCTTCCCAGATTATCATCTTTTCACCTTTTCTGGTTGATTTTCTTTCATGTTTTCCAAATTTATTTTTGGTGGCATCCAGGCAGTGTTTGTATTAGCCAACAACTGAATTTTTCCAAAAAGAAGTTTCAGTGGCACTCTTTTTCTCAGTTTATTTTTTCACAGTGAGGGAACTGAAGTTATGCTGTTGATCAGTGTGCATCCATCTTAGAACTCTGGTAACAAGGTGTTCTTAAGCAGTAGGCCAGCCTGTGGAAGCATGAGAAATGTATTACATTGTAACACAGTTCATGTCAGCAAGGGAAGGGGGGGGGTGCATGTCACAGCGAAAAGCAAAAAAAAAAAAAACAATGTGCAACTTTGTGGTAGCCAAGATGCATTTCAGACCCCTCTTACTTATGGGTAGGACCCTAACCCAGTGGGTTCTGGGAGGTTCACCAGAGGTCAAGGAACAAAAGAACCAGTATATAGACACTAAGAGTTCAGGTGGCTTGAAGTCATGCTGGGGGCAATGGGTCAAAAAAACAAAAATCCTATGAGTCATGAATGAAAGAAAACATTATTGGATCTGTACTATTTATTTTGTCTTTTCAAAACCTGCCCATTTTCTTCACTGTCACTGAAGAAATAAAAGATGCGAGTACATGGAACTAGTGGACTTTCAAACATCCCAGGAATCTCTTGCTTAAATTGTTGCTTCCTTGTCTCCTGATAGCAGTGGTGGTGGTACAGTGGGTCAGATATAGATACTACCAGTATTCACATGGGAGGTGGAATACAGCCACAGAAGGAAAATGTGAATGACCTGAAGAATTGTTTTGAGAAGAAGGGCAGCATTCTGTCTTGCAATATTGCCTTTTGGGTAATTTTAATATTTACTGTATTTTACAATTGCCATCGGTGAATCAGAGCATAGACAAAGTAGTAGTCTAAAAGCTGTCTGGCTGTTAGTGCACAGGATTAAGGCTATCTGCTCCTAATGACCTGCTTCCTTTAGTCCAAATTTGGATTCCCTAAGCTTCTATTTGCTTACTTTGTGACTCTAAGCAAGTTACATAACCAGACAGTGCTCTTGGGCTGTGTCTTGAAAATACATGACTAGTGCTCTGTTTTTAACCTATACAAAGTAAATTAATAGTAGCTAAGCCAATGCAGTCATTTCGACCTTTGCCACTTAGTGGGAATTAGAACTATTACGTCCTAACATCTGGTTCAGAATATGAAGAACATGAACTGTTATGTCTTTGTACTGTGGAAAACCATATTGCAACAGTAAATTGTAGTCATGTCTTTTATCATTCTTTCCAGTACTGCATGGACCACTTAAAAGTGCTATCTGAAGATGCACTTTGCAGAAACCTGTCTGAGGAGAATGTAGTAGAAATGTTAATCTTGGCATATCTTCACAAAGCAGATATACTAAAGAAGAAAGCACTGGATTTCATCAGATAGTAAGTATCGTGTAGCTATAATTTTATACTTCAGGATGGTCTTGGAATTACCCATTGTGCAGTTAAAATTCACTGATTCTTTGATGATTTGAAACATGTTCTTTCTCAGCAGATCTTACTTTAAGGATGACTTTTACAGCACTCACTACTAGGTAATTGCATTCTTCCAGTCTCACATGTCCATTAGTAGTCAGCTTTCCCAAACGTATCTCCCACACATAAGTGAGGCCATCTTTCTTCTGTCATTGTCCTATGTGCCTATATGCCATTGTGAAGGAATCATACCTTCACACTTTATAATTTAAGTCTGAAATTCATCAGTTGGGATTTACTATCTGAGTATCCCATTGACAAATAAGCCTACATTTCTTTTACAGGATATGTTTTTATAACTGGTTTAAGTAATTTTAGTTGATTTTTTTCCCAAGGGAAGCTAGATGTGGCTGTAGTTATCATGTCTGATATACAGCTAAGGAACTGACCTTGAAGAAAATATACCTGTGTGTCCTCTAAAAGTGTCTAAAAGATTTTCATATCATACCCATCTAAGACCTTGAAGTAAGTATGCCTGAGTGGCCCCAAATTACCCTAAAAGAAAAGTATCTTTACTGCATAGGACCAAAACATAAAGACTACAAGAAGTGTGTCACATTCAATAATATAACAATTAAATGCTGATAGAAACTCCCTAGAGGCCTTTATTTTGAAAGAGATCTCAGATTTCTTAGGCCTCAATTAGCCCTCACATGAGTAGATTGCTGAGTGAGAAAAAATACTACACTACATCAGGGGTTTATAAGCTGTGGTTAGGATGGCATTATCTATAACTCTCTTCAGGTCAGAGTATCAGTTTTAATTTTACACTTTCCACTCACTCTCAGTTAAGTCATAACATTCAAACCTCACTGGAGGCAAAGCTCTCACATAAAAGTACTCCTTATGCTAATAAAGTTGTCAGTAGTACACATGCTGCACCCATCATGCACAATTCAAAGCAGACATATAGACCCACATATACTGAGGCACTTACATGTAACCTTCCTAAACCACAAAGACCTCCTAGACAAAGTACACATAAGAAATACCCTGAGCAGCCCCAAACACACTCTTTCAATACAACGCCCACAACAACAGATAGAGCTACATCTCATGGGACCTCTACCTCTAAGCCCATAAGGCAAGTCACCACACAATCCACCATTCCAGTCATTGGAGACTCCATTGTGAGACGCACTGATGTCCCACTCACCAGGCTGAATAAGGAGAAAGTTACGGTCAGTTGCTTATCAGGGGCTAGAATCTGCCACATTGCACATGCACTCAGGTCATTGGATCACACTTACCAATATGACTCAGTCATAGTCCATGTGGGAGTAAATGACCCGAGATATACCCTAGACTATATCAAGAGAGACATCGTACAGCTCTTGGAATGCGTGTCTCAGGCTGATATGAGCCTACCATTGAGCAGCATTTTACCTTCTCCAAGGATGATGCCACAATATGAACAAAAGATGATTGACTTTAATAATTGGCTTAGTTTCTGGTGTCATTCTAAGGGGATGCAGTATTTGTCAGCATAAAAGGAGATAGTCAACAGACCACACTGCTTTGCCAGGGATGGTCTGCACCTCTCCCCTCTAGGCTTTCAAATATTAGCTAAAACATTGTCTTCCCCCATAGTGCTTTTTTTAGGCAATGCCAAACTGAAACTACTTCCGACATAGCAAATCAAAACCAAGAAAAGCCTAAACAACAAATTCCACTCCCTGGAAGCTCTTTTTACCCTAGAGAATGCTGATATTTGTGCAGTCTCAGAGACGTGGTTTAAAGCCATGAACAGCACACCACACCAACAGTGCAAGGTTATAATACCTTCCACACATTTGGACCAGCTATTTCACAGGCAGGGGCTAAAGGTGGAGGTGTCTCTATTTACATAAAAAATAAATATACGTCAAGGCTAGTCTAACAGGACAATGCATGTGAGCTGCTCCATGTTCAAATCATCAATGGGTAAAATCCAATACCACTTCTTTGCAAGTTATAGGTCCCCCTCTATGACCCAGAAAACCCATACCATGTATTTAAACTTATTAGAAACACTAACCATCCAGCCCAATACCATATTCATGGGTGACTTTAATTAGCCCACTATTAACTGGGAATCCTGTATGACATGAACTGTACATGCACAGAGATTCCTAGATTTTGTAAACACAAACTCCCTGGACCAGATAGTCAATACACCAACCAGGGGTGCAACCATACTGGATCTGGTCCTCACTAATATGGGAGAGTGCTGCACACCCCCTACTGTAATGCATTCCCTGGTAAGGTCAGACCACAAAATGGTCTCCTTTGAAGTAAAAATAAAATCTGGGACCCCAGCTAAACCGGGAATATTCAGGAACAATTCTAAGGCTAACTTCCTGCTATTAAGTGAGAATCTGGCAAAATTTCATGCCCCTATAAACCCTGAGAAGACTTCTGCCTATGCAGAACTATTCACAGAAACTGTGTACAAGCATGTTAATAGATGTATAGAGGCTGCTGTACCCACCAGGAAGAAGTACAGAACTAACTCAAAAAACAAGCCACCCTGATGGAATCACAAAATCAGTCATGGCACAGGAGGAAGAAAGTCATGGCAAAAATTAGGAGGTGCAGCACCCAGCAGGATAAAAGCACTGTCATTAAACTAAACAAACAACTCAGAGGACAAATAAAGTCTACCAAAGCCAGATTTGAGGTAAGTTTGGCCTCCCAGGCCAAGGAGAACCACAAAGCATTATTTAGCTATGTCCGCAACCTCAAAGGCAATACACAATTTTGTGCAGAGCTAATTGTAAATAGAGCCACCTATACTGAGCCAAAAGATATAGGAAACCTCCTGGCTGATAAATTCATCTCCAACTGTATTCCTCTCTCCCCCTCAACCTTCTCTCAGGAAATATCATCAAATATAACTCCCCCTACTATCGTTAGGGAACAGGTCCTTAATGCTCTCTCTGACCAAGAGCACTGCATCAGTGGGCCCAGACAGTATCTCAGGATGCCTTCTAAATAGCATGAAACATGACCTATCAGGGCTTCTGAAATTACTATTTAACTGTAGCCTCCAAACAGGCTTCATGCCTCATGAACAGAGAAAGGCAACAGTCATCCCTCTCTATTAAGGTGGGCCATCTACAGACCCTGAAAACTACAGACCCATACGTTTCACTAGTCTTATATGTAAAGCCATGGAAAGAATTATCATGGAGATGATCAGTAGAGATATAGTAAACCTCCAGAAACTGGACCCAACACAGTTTGGTTTCGTCAAGGGCAGATTATGCCTACTCAGCCTGCTGGACTTCTTTGAGAAGGTCACCAAAGCAATGGATGAGGGCAAAATCATTCACACTGCCTACCTTGACTTGGGCCAAGGCATTTGACACAATGCCCCATTCGGGCATTGCTGACAAACTCAAGAGGTTAGGTACAAACCCGTATGTCACCCAGTGTATAGCCAGCTGGCTCACAGGCAGGACCCAGGAAGTTAGAATTGGGGAGTCCACCTCTACAAAGAGGCCAGTCACAAATAGAGTCCCTCAAGGATCTGTCCTTGGACTGCTTTTTGGCATTTACTTCTCAGATGTCAAGGTCAATGTCAGTGGTCTCTGGCTGACTAAATTTGCAGATGATTGCAAATTAGGAGCTGTCATTGAATCTCATACTGACACAAATGTTCTCCAGGAGGGGCTGACACAGACAAACAACTGGTGTCAGAGTCATGGACTAAAACTAAATACCAAGAAATGCATAATAGTATCCTTTGGGAAGTCATCCATCCCTGGTAACTATCATATTGACAACACAACCCTTAGTGTTGACCCAGTAGTCATGGACTTAGAGACACACATAGATAGTAATCTAGCCTTTGATCATCACGTGTCTACAGTGGTGAGGAAATCATTCTATGTTGGGCAACTAATAAACAAAGGTATGGCATTTAAGTCCAAGGAAGTCATTGTTCCACTGTAGCTGGCATTCATCAGACCTATAATTGAGTACAGTGCCCCCTTTGGTATGTACCTAACCAGGCCTATCCAACAACTGGAACATCCACAGAGGTTCCTCACTAAAATAATACAGGGCATAAGTAATTTGCCCTTTACAGACCACCTCAAGGCCCTATCTCCGTATTCTGTTTCCTACAGGCTTTTGAGGGGAGATCTATGCCTGGCATACAGGGCATTGTCAGACCCCACTCTGATGGACCTCCTGCATATCCACAAAACATACCAGAATTACCCATTCTAAAAACATAAACCTTGCCTGTGATATAAATAGGACCTCTTGAAGAGATAGGTATGTATCCCAGAGACTACCCTGTCTATGGAACAGGCTCCCCATCCATGTGAAGCAGAGTTCCTCCCTAATCCAATTCAAGTGCAACGTGAACAATTGGATTGGAAACTGGAATTTCATCCCTGGTTTGGCACCTGTGTCTCTGATGCAAACAGGTAACGTGTAAATAGTTCATCTCCCAGGTCCATGCTTACACTTATCAAGGGTATCAGAACTCATCAGAGATTGCAGATGCATGGCTGGGCTTAAAAAGGCCCTTGTGGTCATTAGCTTAGTAAACACCTATGAACCTATAAAATCTGTATAGTATGTTTTCACAAGTATGCAATCAAATTTTATGCTCCCCTTGCAGACAGCACTTCTCCCTGATTCCCCATTTTCAATGGAGATTTTACTAGACATACACAACTATCCACGCCCCCAGACAGTGAGAAGCCAGCTTTGCTTTGCCATTCCTCTTCTCAACCATTACAGCTTTGACAGGTGTTGAGCTGCTAGTTAAACCTGGGCCAAAGTCATGGCTTTGACTTGTACATTAGATGAATTGACCATGATTAAGAAATATATTCTTGTATACTATATAAGCAAACTTCTTTAGACATCTCTGGGAAACACATAATCTGAGTTCAAAGAAACATGCTATGTCTTCTCTAAATCATAATATTTTGCATTTGGCATCTATTCTGTGTGGCATAGAGGGCTAAAGCCCTGACAATGGTACAAGCCAATCAAGTTTTAATAGCAGCCCAAGTGCTTGAAAGACTTGTGAGGAGGTTGGGCGTGCCCATCCTGCAGGAGAGGCTTGAGTTGGGCATGGTTTTCAGCCCATCAGAGGAAGGGGTGGGTCCCTGACCTGGGGAGTGTGATTAGGCGACAAATTCAATGATAAACATTAGCCTTCATAGAGCTTGAAAGCATGTACTTGCATAGGGCAAGATGTTGTGACCCCTCCCATGGTAATGCAGTTCATACATCCCTCTCCCCAAGGGTAATAGTTAGCATCATAAGTACAAATGTCTTGCCAGCAAGTACACGGGTACTTTAATGGCTGCTTAATGTATGCCCCCCCTTCCAGATAGCTCTTGCCCTGGTGGATCTAGGGAGAACCCAACCACTAGGGTATGAATTGTCTCAAGTTGATCTGCAGTGGCTTGATAGTTGGCAGACATGGGTACAAAAACATGCAAAAATATATTTCCTGTTTGGCTACAACAGGATGCCTAAGTAAGATTGACAACAATAAACAAATAAATGAATACAGTCTAACTAAATTTAATTCAACCCACTGAAAGTCTCACATTGTAACTACTTTCAAATCAATATCTGTACAAAAATGACATCTCCTCAAGGAAAAAAAAATTACTACACCACTCAAGTCCTTCTCAACCACGTACCCTCCAATAACCTCATCATTTCAAGTTCATAAAAAGAGAGGAATTCCCAGCCATTAATTCCTCAACTGTGTAAGAACCAGCTCTCTCAAAACCTAGCTGAGGAGGGAGACTAAGGCCTCTGATCACAGTGAAGGAAAATACGTTTGTTATAGACCCTCCAAGGCATAAAGGCCAATCTTTCAATTTCAAATAGACTATAAGAATTGGAAGAGGGGTCCTATATGTTGCAACATAATGGCATTGAAAACATAATACCTTTGTCGTTCATCTGCATTCCAGTACTAAAGAAAATCAGTCAAATGTGATCCACAAAAACTTCTTCAAATTTATTTGTATTCAAATGTCATTTTGAGCAGTCATTACAAAATATCAAACAACATAACCTGGACTTCAGATTACTACCATTTTATCTTGCCACAACTGACCTACTTTATACAGTGCCATTTCAAATTCTGAAAAACATCAGTTTTTTCTTCAAGCAAGTGCCAAGCAAAACATCCCCAGCTGTGTTCAGGGTGCATGGTTTCTCAACAGGGACACTAGCTAATATGCTTACAAAAGTTCATATGGGTTAAATGTTTTGTCTTAATTACTATGAAATCATCTTTAACGGCTATGAACTGTTTTATTCAGATCATCAATTTTCCAGGAAAAATTAACTTCATATTACTGACCCCTTCAGCCTTTTTAAATCTACAGGTAGTCTCACATGCTTTTGTCAAACCTGCTTAATAGTCTTGCCTTATCAAGAAAGAAAACTTTTAGTATTGTTGGATACAACAATTCATTTCTTAAATTCCATAGCTGCCACTCCTTTAGTGCATCAGTAGACAAATTTCATTGTTAAATTGTTTGCTTGGAAAAATCAGGGTGAAAAGTAACTTTTAGCAATACACACTTTACCAAGACTCCACAAATGAGTTCATATTTGTTCTTTAATTAACTTCAATAATTTTGGAATGTCTTGTTGCCATACCTAATGCCAGCAAAAGGAGTTAATAAATTTACACAATCCCGATATTGCCACTCAGATCAGTCCAGGTCACAATTTTAAGTTTCATCTACTTGACACAGTTTAAACCTTCAGCTCTCTTTGGTATTCCCAAAATTCACAAGTTCTCCCATAACTTTTAACTCTGTCTTTTGAGCCTCTTCCTTTAACTCATCCAGTTTATGTTTACCACAGCCAGTTCCACATCAAATGCCATAAACTACTTTCTCTCTGCTGCATTTATTTATTGTTTCACTGCAAAGTTGGCTTGTCATAATTCACAATCTCATCCAGTATCATACTCTTCCTTACCATCACATCTTGCTATTAAGCCAGATAATTTCTCCATAATCTTTTTCAGTTCCAGCACAATGAGATGTGATGACCTCTCCTAAGTCACACTGGACAGTCCTATTTCTGAGCCATCTCAAACATCCATTTTTTCACTAACTTCAGGAACCATGTGGTCTTTCACCTCTTCCAAAACTTCAGACATTTTTAGACTTGCTGAAAGCCTTCTAGCACTTGTTTCCCCCAATGCTGCCCCTGTAATAACTACCCTGCATTTTAGTGAATTTAGATCAACTTCTGAGCGACAAAATTATATATATACTTTTACTCAGTCACAAATGGAACACCTTCCTTTTCAAGCCCATTTGAGGATACTTTTGATGAAGTTGCCATAGAATCCGATTCTCAACCACCAGCTTCTAAAACACTGACTGATTCTGCCACATCCAGGAGTAGCTGAAGCGCCTGTATGAGGATATGTTAGTAGACCAGAGACAATACTGAGACGCACAAAAAAGGTCCAATTGCAGTCCATCTCTAAGAACACTTACAACTAATAAGAAAGGTAACAGAAAATCAATATGGAAAAACTGTGTATTAATTCTGTCACTCTGTATAAAACGGCTGCTAATTATTAGACCTAGATTGCACAATAAAAGGGATATTCTCAAGGAAATTGGTAACGCTTCAGAATGTCAATAATGCTTCTTTAAAGGGACAATCCCAGTGTTTAAAATTAGGGTCTTATTTAAACTGACAGATGTCACGCCCACTTTGACATGTCACTTTCATTCCCACCCACAGTGTCATTTTACTTTTAAATATCCTGTAAATCCACAGTTCCAGTCTTGTTTCAGCTCCCAGGATAAACTAATCTTTGGATTTGTGTTCCTCTCCAACTTGCATTGGATTGGGGAACTACTCCTACAGCTCCTGGCTCATATTTAAAAAAAGAAAGCTGTGCCAGAGAAAAGGGACATCAATGTATAATAATTTTTAAATTTTACATCACTCATGCTTCTACAGATGTACAAGCGGCCTGCTCATAAAAAATAGTGCATTTGTCTAGTAGTATTCAGAAATCAGCACATATTAAACTAGAAGCTGAAAAAGGAACAAAAGTGTGGGTCTACTAATACTCCAACTTTCTGTTATGCACTTGCTTTCTATGGAATTACTAGCAGGTCAGAAAGTCACTACACCAGGCTAGTATTCAAAAACCAGAATACAGTAAAACATGAAAGAAAGAGAAATATGGTTTCTACTACTGTTTGCCTGACTCAGATGCTTGCTATAGGTGGAAGCCATGTCATAAAATTGTTGTAGATGGCCATGATTCACAATCAGCACAGAATAAAATATGAAATGAAAGAAAGAAAAAAACTCTGTTTACTAATGTTTTAAAAGCCTTGCATTACTGATGTGCTTTCTAGAGTAGCAGTAGCAGTCAGGTCATAAAATGCCTGTAAGGTTACTTTTCTCAATGGGTAAAATGCACAGATTAAACTAACAAATGGCTCACAGGTAGAGCTGTTGTCAGTTAGGTAAATTTTCTAAGCTGTCTCAGACTAAAACCTGGTGTCTTGTAAAGTAAAGCATGAATAGGATACAGTAACAGCATCAAAGTACAGTACTTAGGAAGCATGCATGGAAAGAGCACATCCTTTGCTAGATGCTGTTAAAGGGTACCTGCTTGATGTCCTTTTTAAATAATTCCTTCCCTGTTGTCACCCTGTGTCAGGAAGAACTTCAGCATTTGGAAGAAAGAGCAACATTGTGCCATGTTTTGTTTTTAAGCAAGAAGCATCTTTATTGAATTATTGCTTATGACATAGGTGATCATACGTTTACATAAGTGAAAACAAACCATACTGACATATTTTCAGTTGCAAACGTTATACATCACATATAGTCTTCTATACAGTCATTGACCATCAAACATCACATAGCTCATTCAATTCCTGCCTTCGCTTAAACCTCATTCTTCCACCAATGCATTGTTATGCATGTATTGCTCCCACAATTCCCATTTTTTTCTATGGAATTTGCTCCTACCCTTTTCTAAAGATCCCTC
Source organism: Protopterus annectens (assembly GCF_019279795.1). Taxonomy (NCBI): domain Eukaryota; kingdom Metazoa; phylum Chordata; order Ceratodontiformes; family Protopteridae; genus Protopterus; species Protopterus annectens. Next base: position 164,545,486 of record NC_056747.1, on the reverse strand, counting down.
TTCCAGTTTTCTTATCTCTGTTACTATATTCACTACTTCTAGTATGGTTTGTTTAGACTTTGATTTCCATTTTCTAGTAATTGCTGTTTTTGGCAGCAAGCAAAATTAAACTCAGCAAGGCCATACTATATCTAGACAATTCTGATTTTGTAGCAGAGCTCAAAAAATAATTTCCTTACTTACACTAATTTGCCCATCCAGTATTTCTGAGAGTAGTCTGCAGGGAATATTTAAAGTCTGCCAAATCATTACACTCCCAAAAATAATCTTCCCAATTATCTCTTTCTTCCCCATCACATCAACATTTGCAAGCTACATGAGGAACAATTCTTTGGAGTCTGCTAGGGGTATAAAAATACCTCTACCAACACTTCCAAGGAAAGATCCTACATCTTCTATACTTTGTTGCATATTGGGAGCTGTACATGTATCCTCCCAATGTTTCTTTGTCAATTGCTTATCCAATCTCTCTTCTTAGTCCTTTCTAACCTGTGTGATTGATTCCTAAAGTTATCATGCAATATTTCATATGTCCTTCTAACTGCCCCTTTTTAACAGCAGCTTTTGTTCTAGCTTCTACTAAAAACTCTAACAGTGCTGGCCTGCATTCCAAATGTATTCTTGGCCTCTTCCCATTCTATTACCTTTCCGTCTCTGATTATTTGCTCCAAATACACGATTGTGTAGTGTTGAAGAAAGTTTAACTTCCCATCCAAATATAATTTAGAAACTCTTTTTCCATGTTGTGTTCTTTTTTTGAGAAAAGACAAAGTAGCAGCATGTCAGGCAACATAATGTATTGCAGAAGTAACAGCAAGCACAGAAATACACCATGAATGGTAGCAAATCCAGAAAAATTAATGCCATCAAAGGCAACAGCAGGTGCCCTAGTTACAGGAGCAGTCAACTCCATCACTTCTTTCCCCATCCATCTACTCATCATCCAGGGGGAACATTTGCCCTGTTTATGACTCAGTGGTTTGAAGTTACTACAGATAAGTAGAAAGAGGCAGTGTCAAGACATTATTCCATATAGTTTTGTTCCAATGTAGTCCTAGAGCCTACTAATTCTATTATAAAAGTACAGTTTGACTTTGCCTTGTTAATAATTCAACACTTTTAGATTTTCCAGATGTACATCCAGTATCTAAAGCAAACAAAGCAAAGATGGGGTCAGACAATTTGCAGAGTCTTTCCAGAGATCTCATTATCTTTGTTCATCTTAGAGGCAAACAACCTCTTGCTGCTGTCTCCTTTCCTGAATAGAAAAATAGGAGGAAACACTCTGCTATCCACAGCTCCAGACTGAATATATATATATATATATATATATATATATATATATATATATATATATATATATATATATATATATATATATATATGAGACATTGAGCATATGATGATAGCTGGGACTTAGATAATAGAGTCTTGTGCCACAAAAGTCCAAATTGGAGATGTAGTTAGCTTTGGGCAGCCAGTTCCTGGAAGACTTGTGCAAGGCAAAGCATTGGCATCAGTCCATGCTGCCAAAAGTTATGTTTCTGTACCTGTGAGCATAGGTCACACCAAAGTCAAACTGATGTAGGTTTAATGTCTGGGCTAATCCAGTGGACTCAACTGGCACAGCAGTATCCCTGGAATCTGCTCTGCCGTAACTGGCAAATCCTGCAAGACTTGGGAGGGGAGCAGGAAAAAAGTCCCGAAGGGTAGAATGTTTATATCCTATGTAAGACCACTGACCCTTCTTTGTGGAATCTGGCAGGTGACTTTATGTGAGCAGGCCATATAAGGGTATTCTCTGAGTGAAACTGGAAAACCTATTTGGACTTTCACAGCAATCAGTTGTCCCATAATAATAATCCATATTTCCTACAGAAAGTGGTATTGCAGTTTTGCTTAAACTAATCCATTCATCTCTCTGTTTTCTTTGTGGAAGCAGAATCCAAAGGAAACAGATCTCGTCATATCTGAGATGTGAACCATTAACTCAATTTTACCTTAAGTTAGTGCATGAATTCAGGAAGACGAAATATCTGATCATCGCCTTTGCTCAAAGGAGGGAGGGAGGGAGTGACTTGCAGTGGGTATGCAAACCATTTCTAAGTGGCTTGCTAACTGCTCTGTGTTTTGCCATGATGAGATGAACTGCACATTGGAAACACAGTTGTCACATTCTACTTCATTACAGACTCAGCTGCTTTCTGTGCTTTCATGCTTCAGCAATGTCTCATTTAGATACATCAGTACCATAGATACATGGTTGTAGGCAACACAATGGAGAAGCAGTTAGTAATGCTTCTCCACTTTTGTTGACTGGAGTTCTTAACATGTGAAAACAGCATGTCCTCTCCTTGCAGCTTTATTGCTTTTTGCTGGTTGCTCTGATTTCTTCCCACATCTCAAAGATATGTCATTGGTGACCTGGCATTCCTCCAACTCATCTATATATGTGTCTGCTCTGTGACCATAAGTGAGCACGTCCATTCAGCAATGATCTGATGCTTAATTCAGAATGAATTCCTCTATCTTGCACCCAGTTTGTGTTGGAATAGTCTCTGCCTCTCCTGTGAACCTAAATTGTGTTAACTGGGTAATTGGAAAATTATCTGAACTGGATTAAGTAGGTAACTGAGGAATGAATGATTGTATGAACATTTGGTTTGTTGGTTTGTACCTTCACCACATTTTGTTGATTAGATCATGATTCTAGGGATTAAGACTCCCTTAGAACCTTGGCGCTTCAGGTCTAGTCCTTCTGAATCCTTGCCTGCAGACCTTACTCTGACTCCAGCCTTCTAAGATGTTTAGCTTTATTATTTGGCATTCCTCCAGTCACTTGTAACGGACCTCTACCCATGTTATCAGCTGATCCCCAAGGAAGCCTTCAGCTTCAGCTGGGAACTGCTTTCTCTCTTTCTGTGTCCCCCTATATCCAGGCATCCTCTCCAAACTGGAGCTGAAGACAGAGTCCCCTGTAATTTGGGCAAGTTGCAGTTTATTATATTTTTGCATATTGTGTTCTTTGTTTTGGCTTTTGAAGATTTGAAGATTGGGATTGCTCAGTGAATAGAGATTAAATAAAGCAATGCAGGAGCTCTGTACACCTTTTTAGATCACCATGTTACTTCATGCTCCATCAGGAGGCATGCAAGGTATGCATATTTCTGAATGGGGGAACAGGAGACAAACTTGCAACTAGTGCTCATTCTAGAAATCTTGATCATAAATCATCTGATAAGGTGAGTATGTATCTGTTGTGTCTGTCACAGTTCGATGAATGAGATTGCATTTTTCTGCTCAGTGTGATGGAAAATTGAGTCAGTGTTTGACAGCTGTCAGTTGCCTTGTCATCCAGACCTTTACTGGAATATAGTGAGGGAGGTAAGAGCAATGTTAAAATCTTGGCTTTATCAAAATGTATGCATTTATAAAGGTTAAATTCTTAATGTATTTTTTTTTTTTTTTTACAATTTCTAGCACTGCACCTCATGTGGTGGAAAGCTCTAAATGGGAGAGTATGGTCAGCTCCTATCCTGACTTGATGAGAGAAACACACCACCTAGTGATGCCTGCAGAGTTTATGGAACCTTGCCGCCAACCTGGTCACAGCATTAACCTTAAACTTTAAGATAATTCAGAGAGTAATCTGCCCGATTTACAGTAGACCTGTAACACACAGACATGGACACACACATGACACACAGCACAGGATAAGCTAATATTCAAAATATTTAATGCACTGTGAGCTAATGTGGTTTATCTGGCATTTTGCAGCAAGTATTCCAGCTACTCTGTTGGCAAAACAAGATATATAGTTTAACTTTGTTAACAGGGTATATGAACCTCTCCAAAGACTATTTTCAGTCATAACCTAAGACTTGAAGCAAAAAGACTATGTCTCAGAGGTTGCAACAGTGCATGGTGCTTTAATTAACTGCACTTTATCATATTCCTCAGTTTGTAACTGCTATTCCTAATGAATAGGGAGCTTCTGAGTGAAACAACACCTGTCAGTGTATGAGCTATATGTTAGGGTATTCAGGAAAAAACATTGATTGAGCTTTGACAGGCAGCCATTTGGCATTATGGATGGTTAAGCAGTGATATTCTCTGTGGTTTGACAAGGGAACAAACCTTAAAATTTCATTAGCAATCTGTAGAAGGTTGATATTTCTAGATGCCAAAAAACAGGATTTCAGAGTATTCGTTTACACCACATAATATGATTGCATACAATGCCTTATAAAAATCTGCACTATATATGTATACACACATAGATATAGATGTGTGTATATGTGTATATATATATATATATATATATACACACACACACACACACACACACACACACACACACACACACACACACATATGGGTCTACCTGACTTTGTCAAAATCCCATATTATCGAATCTCACTTCATCGACACTCAAAATATCAAACTCCCACTTCATTGAAGCAGTGAAACAACAAAGATCTTCCCAGAGTAAGTAACCTGTTGTGCAACATGGTAAACTTTGCCCTTTTCCCAACTGTAGTGTGATTTCAGAGTTGGTTTATTTAGTTAGGAGGTGGGTTAGGGATGGTGCAGTTTGGGTTTTGTTTCTATTTGGGTAAGTGGTTACTTACTCCGGGAAGATCTTTGTTTTTCTGTTGCTTTGAGGAAGTGGGAGTTCGATATTTTAACTGTTGACAAAGTGAGATTCAATAATATGGGATTTTGACGAAGTGAGGTAAATCCACATATATATATATGTATATATATATATATATATATATATATATATATATATATATATATATATCTATGTTAGCAAAACTCAGAAACAAAATAATTAGTTGAATATAGTGATTTTGTTATCATTCAATGGAAATATTCCCTTGTTTGAAAAAAAGAATTAATCACATCCAGCAATCAGTAAAGTGATATCTAAAAAAAAGCATTATTAACATGTTCTAAAACCTTATCAAAATGTAACCACTTAAACACAAAAGACAACACAGTATATACATTCACACGTTTACAATAAGTAGCCCCAGTGAATTTAAGTAGAAAGGCAGATGATATCAATGTATTACATTTGAAAATATATTCAGATTTCATTTTAATAAGAATTGATCAATATTGCTTCCCTCAAAATAAGTATGTACAACAAGAACCAAATATTTAACTGCTGCAACATCTCCCCATTACACTGATTCCAATAAGAAATAACATAACTAATAACACAGGTACTTTTATAAAATATTGGTATCTAGATGTATGCGAAACTGTAATACATTAGTATCAGCAAAACATATTGAAATTTACTGGAGTTATTTACTGTGAATGTTTTTGAATATTTGTATTCTGTTGCTTTTTTTGTATTTGAAGACTTAAATTTTGAGAGAACTAATTAAAGGTGTAATTTTACTGGATGTTGCTTAATTGATTAATGATTGTAGTAAAAGGATATTTTAAACCCAGGAAATATATTATTCTGTAACACCAAAAATACACACTTCAGCCATCCCATTGTGTAAAAACAAATCCAAAATCATAGCATACTATGGAGTCGCTGCAAAGGCAACACAGTATTAAAAAAATAAATAAATAAGGCTGATCACTTTCACCTTTATTTTTACAGGATATTCTGAACTAAAAAAAAATACTTTACACACACAACTTAAATACTCTTTTTAGCCACAACAATAAACATGTTTTAACCAATCATAGCATTCAGTTTTTAACAAACATTTCATGTTAAGTGTATTGTTTAAAACTAGGGGGGGTGATAGCATCTAACCTGGTCTGCCATATCAGTTCTTTATTTTCTAAGATGCTCTCTCAGTCACCACCATGTATCATCTCTTCCACTAAATCAATAATATAAAATATGAACTTTTTAAATTATCATATTCCTTTGAATGTTTATACAAAGCATTAGTCATATTTTCTTCTTAATCACATTTACATGTTCTCAAATTCTGTTTGACATTTTCATGTTAGTTTAAAATGTAGAAACTAGAAAATGTATACAAGTAGCAATGTATATAACATATTTTCTGAAATGCAATTGAATCTTCCCAGTGAAATTTCTACTAAGCCTGTCCAAATAAATGTTTTAGCTGTATTAATATGCCTGCAAAGCCACAACAAAAGGTGCCATATTCCTTCAATGACTACTTTCTGTTTTCTTTCTTTTGTTTTTTAATTTTTAATTTCACTTTGCCTCTCTAGTATTTTCTCAATTTATTTTTTTTTTACTTTTCTTATTCACAAATGCTGGATCATTCTCTAAAAATCTTACTTACATACTCATTTCCTCTTATAAATTTCCAATTATTTATATTTAAAAGTAATCTTTCTTAATTTTTCCACAAGAATAAAATATGTTTAGTTGTGGTTTTTGCAAGATGTGCAGATATATTAATACAGCTAAAAACATTTATTTGGATAGGCTTGGCGGAAGTTATGTTTCACCAGGAAGATGTAAATGTAATTTAGAAGAACTTGTATACTTTGCTACTGCATAGTAAATGCTGAGTTCTCACAACCCCACAAAAAATGAAAAAAAAAAGATAAAAAAAAGAAAGGGGGAACAGTGAAACTCAAACATCACTCTTCTCATTTAAACTTCTTTTTTGAAAGGGTGCAGGCCCCTCCACAACCAACCCCAAACTTATATATACCTACACCAAGGTTGCCATATCTTGGGGAAAAAGGTAATAATAGTCTGAGAAATGACCACTTCCGGCTTAGTATATATTTAAGTCCATTTTTTCAGCCATTCATTGTCAGTGTTTTGGGACAAGGTCTAGCAGGTCCCGATTACCTCAAGTAATATACACTAGTTTAGAAAGACTGCTGTTAAACAACTGATTTTGATAATAACCCTGGAGCACAAAATCTTTTAGCATACTGACTCAGGCAACAGAAAGTAGAAAGGGCTGTTGCCAAGCTTAGGGAGCCTATAACAAGGAGGATAACAAGAGATCCTGTAGCAGTATTAGAAATATCCTGGAAATTCTATGAAAGTCTGTACAAAGCAGAGAAATATGGAAATCAAGAAAAGATACAAATATACATGTTTATGGAAGAATTAAATATCCCAAGATAAGAGGCAGATGAGGCTCAATTACAAATGGTTAGGATAGGAGGAGAGGAGATAAAAATTGTAATGTATAACCAATCTACAGGAAAGTCCCCAGGAATATATGGCATTCCTGTGGAAGTTTGGAAGTTAGGAGGAAAAAGCTGATAAAGATCTGGAAGGTTTTGTTTAACAGTATTTTAAGAGGAGGAGAAGTACCAATATCCTGGAATAAAGCAGCAATAGCTGTAATATCTAAAGAGTGATTGGGTCTTACCTATATAAAATGCACTGCACACAGAACAGTAACTATAATAAACTACATTCTGGGATGTACAATTAGCATAAAATGTGCACTCTATAGAATACCTTAATAGGGAATGAATAAAGCTCATGCCTGAATGAATAAACAGCATGCACTACAACTCCTACAAGGATAAGTACCTTGTCTTTGTGAGTTCACTAAAGGTCTTTCTACTTGTGTCTTATAACACAGTTGTCTTTTAAGAGAAAAATTTTTGTAAAAGAAAAACATGGTCTCTCACTAAAAATATACCTTAGATCATCCAATGCACTCAAAATATTCCAATTCTTTTTTATGATGTCACAGAAAATATTCACGTCACTGGAATAAGTCAAAGGGACTCTTAATTGCCCCTCAGACTGCTGATCCTGTACATTCCTAATAACTAGTGATTGCTCTAAAAAATATGGTCGACCCCTCTCTCCTCTTTCTGCTAATATTTGACCAATATAACTATCTATTTCTTTCTCTTTATAGCTTCTATTCAAAAAATTTTTCTTTAAATAACAATCAGAACTGCTAACCTACCTAACTCCATCCTCAATAATCAAATTGTACACAGTGCTGATGTGTAATGTTTGTAAATAACTTGTACCATTGTATTTAATATTTATTTCCATGCATTCAGACTGTACATACATTGTATATTGTGCTTTTTCTTGTATGTACTATTAATGTTATGTGGAGCTTTTCTCCGTGGGCCTAAAGTGAAAATGGGCTCACCTAGGCCCAGTAGACTTTCCTGGTTAACAAATGCAATAAATAAATTAATTAATTAATAAAGGCTGCTTCTAACTGTGTATCGTGATTATAAAGCTGCATGATTCTAAGAAATTATCCCTTTAATACATTCCTTGAGGCATGCCTAGGATGCATACTATTCTTATGTAAGAGAGAATTGTTCTTACTGGCTTTTGCTTCTTAGATTCTCTTAATAGTCATATCCAAGAAGTCAATCTGTTCAGCTGAATATTTATAAGTAATCTTTAAAAACAATGTAGTGGCATATAGATAATCTATAAATTGGGACAGTGACTCAATAGAACCACTCCACAGAAAAAAATATATCATCAACAAAACGTTATACTAAAGCAAATATGTACAAAAATCATTATTATGTATCACTGAACTCAACTCCTATTGTGTCAATGCAAGGTTGGCGTAGCTGTTGGCACAGGCTGTACCCATGGCTGCACCAGCCTATGCAGAAAAAAAATCATCCTTGAAAACGAAAACATTAGTTTCTAAGATTATTTCATGTAAAAGACATATCAATCTGGTCAAACATTCTCTAATATTCTCAATACCCCAAATATTGGGAATATCTGTAAAAAGTGACCCTACATCCAGGGTTACAAAATAATATTCCTTATCCTGACCAAGTCCTGAAATACTATTATAAAAGTCTTCAAGAAAATATTTTGTGCCCTTTAAGACTGTGCTTACTGTGTCTAACACTGGGCACAACTTCTTTTCTATATAAATGGAAAGCGGTTCTGTCACCCACCCCTTGCTAGAAACAATCAAACACATGGGTGGGCTAGTCAAACTTTCATGAATTTTAGGGAGGCCATATAATATCGGAACAAGCAGATGTTCAACATTAAAATATTTAAACTAATCTTTGGTAATCATACCTGCTACCATGAGATCAAAAACTAAAAAGGAAATTGTCTCAATCATACCCTTAACCATATCTTTAGAAATTAACAAATAAGTAGAAGTATCATCCAACATTCCCCTTATTTGTTCAAGATAAAAATCTTTGCCTATTAAAACAATCCTGCCACCTTTATTGGTGGGTTGTATCTCAATTGAGGACAGTTCTTTCAACTCACGTAGTGCATCATGTTCTGAAGCATTAAGATTATAAAAACCAGGAGTACGTTTCTGCTTAAACACTTGTCTTATTTCTTTCTTGCACACTGTAACAAATGCTTCAATTGAAGGATGTGCCTTTGGTACAAAAACAGTAGGTTTTTGAAAAGATTTATACAAGTATTTTGTTGTGAAAACATAACTTTTAAAGACCCATTCCTGGCAAATAACTTCAAATTCATAAGAACATCTGCCATGTCTGACCTTTTTTGCAGGAATGAAAAAAGAAGTTATGTACTTACCATAATGCTCTATGTTTATTGTCCATGATCTCACCTTCATTCTTGCTGGTTGGGTTCAGAACCGAGCATCAGTTCTAACTCAGCCACATACTAAAGCTCAAGAGCTTTCACTGGCTTGAGGCTACAACTTATCCCAAGATGCCTAGCGGCTGTTCCCCAGATCTCGTTTGAGAAACTAATCACTAAGCTATGCCAGTCAGTACAAAACTGTAACAGATGCGCTGCCCAAAGAAAAATTCTTAAAGGCATGAAGGGAATCAGGCAATGACAGCCAATTTTGTAATTTCCTCTCGATCCTCCAAGAAGGGAGAAGGAAGGGTGGGACGCAAGAATGAAGGCGAGATCATGGACAACAAACATGGAACGTTTTGGCAAGTACATAACTTCTTTATGTTATGTTGTCCAAGCTCGTCTTCATTCTTGCTGGTTGGGACAGCATCACCAGCACCTTCTTTCTTGGGTGGCTCAAGGGATTAAACTCTTTAGAACAGTGGAATCAAATGATGCCCTGTTCAGGGAGGCCACATCTACTTTGTAATGAGTGATAAAGGCATGTGGGTTGACCCATGTAGCAGCAGCGCAGATTGAATTCAAATGAAGTCTAACTTGAAGGGCAGTGGACGTGGATACAGCTCTAGCTGAATGTCCCTTAATTTTTCCTGGCAGCTGCTTATTCTAAAAGCTATAGATATAAGTGATGGTATCTGTAAACCATTTTGACAAGGTGACCTTTGAAACTGAAGTACCTTTCCTACTTTCTGAAAAGGACAGAAAGAGTTGGTCCGATGTACTAAATTCTTTGGTCCTATGTAAGTAAAAACATAGCTGTCTATGTACATCCAACTGGTGAAGCTTGTATTCTGCCTTGTTGCCACGATTAGGGAAAAATACGGGCAACTTGATAGACTGATTCAAATTGGCCTCAGAGCAAACTTTCCGTAGAAAGTACAGATTTGTTCTGAGGGAAACTCTGTCTTTGTGAAAAATCAGATAGTGGGGATGAGTAGACAGAGCTTGGAGTTCTGAAACTCTCCTAGCAGAGGTAATGGCTATCAAGAAAAAAATTGTCTTCCAAGTTAAAAACTTCAGAGAACAAGAGGAGGCTGGTTCAAATGGATGAAGAGTCAAGGACGATAACAACAAATTGAGGTCCCACTGGGGTGGTGGTTCCCTTAAAGGGGGTCTTAATAGGAATGTGCCCCTGAGAAAAGCTTTGCATAGTTTATGGGGCATTACATTAGAACCCATATATCCTACGTGGTAGTTAGATATGGCAGCCAATTATACTCGTATCATGGCTGCCACTGCAACTTTATTAAAAGTTTCTGTAAAAAATTCCAGGATAGCAGATACAAGAGCTGTAAAGGGATCTATGTGTTTTTTGTCAGCCCAACAAGAAAATCTTTTTCATTTGCTTGCATAGATTTTCCTGGTTGTATTCTTGTACGATGAAACCAGAATGCGTTGCACTGCCGGGCATAGTTCTGGAAGCCTGGCTAAGATGGGAGGTGGAGTAGCCAAGCTGTCAGCTTGAGGCTTTGAAGAGAGGGGTGGAGTGTTCCTAACTGATGAGTCAGAAGATCTGGTACTGGGTCCAGGATCTAAGGCTCCTCTTGAAGATGGGGCCAAAGAAAGGGGAACCATATCTGACGAGGCCGGTTCGACTCTCCCCCTCGGAACTGACGAGGGAGTCCTGGCCCCCAGACCCTTCCATGGACGACAACATAGAAGTGGTCGGAGCAGAGCTTGGCTCCAAAACTCTGGGAATGGCTTTCAGGTCCGAAGGTTCCACCACTATGATTTCCAGGCACTCTGGCTCTAAACTCAGCTGAGTCAGAGGAGGAACCAAAGGTAAGGAAGCTATTGGAGTTGGCTCCACAACCATTTGGGCTGGGCTGGATAGAACATTGGCCAAAGCCAGTGTACGGAGCAACCTTCTAACCACCTATTCCACATCATCATCCAAGAGGCTCCTGGATGATCAAGAGGAATGGGAAGATTTGTGGCTACCTCCCACTGATTGTAGCACCGAACGAATCAGGTCCAAGGACGGTGATCGTCTCCTTTTTCAACTGCTCCATGGTTCCGAATCTACCCTTGAATAGAGCTTTTTCCTTCTCATAACCAAAAGACTTCGGTCCCTAAGAACTCGATTTTTCAAGTCTCTTCAATGGCTCAGAAACCGGAGCTGAAGATGTTGTGGGTGATTTGTCTTCAGGTTTGGAGGCCTGAGTCCCTTTAAGAGTTGAATCAAAGAGCCCCTTCAACAAACACCTAAGAATGAGCTTATTCTTCCACTCCTGTAGGACCCTTGAGCTAAACCCATGACAGATCGAACAGGAATCCTGCAGGTAGACAGTGCCTAAGCAGTCCACACAACTGGTGTGACCATCAGTAAGTGACATCTTTTGTGTGCACAAGTCACACTTTAAATCCTGACTGTTTAGTCTCCTTTGATATCTTGACTATAACAGTTACACAATTAGCAGTGAAAATACCAGACCCGTTGAGTCACTCAGATTTATTTATTGACATTTGTTGACCGGGAAAGTCCACTGGGCTTGAGACCCATTTTCAGTGGAGGCCCGGGGAGAAAAGCTCCAATTTACATGAAAATCATTACTTGAATTTGTAAGGAAACAAAACTGTAATTATAAAGCAAATTAAATAATACAGAAAACTAAACAGCAAATATGCTGTAAAAAGGCACAATACAGTAACAATGAAACACTAGCATGTAGGAAAATTATACAGTTAGAAATATTTAACAATACAGCTCAATATTTTTTTTGGGGGGGGGTAGGAAAAGGGAAAGATAGAATTAGAGAGTTAAACTTAAAGGTAAGACATATATAGTTAGAATCTTATAGCTAGGTAGTGGGAATATGTAGATTATAGGTGGCATGTATTATTGTAGTATTAAAAGTAGAAAGTGACAGAAGACAAAATGTGTTAAGATGGTTGTATTGATGTGTGGACTATGATACTAAAAATTAGAGATAACTCTTATGGTGTAACAGCATAACATATACATAAGTAGATTTGCTACATGAAACAGCTTTGCTGGATTAAGGAGGCTGTGGATATGTGTTGCATGTGCAGCTGGGGTTATCAGTGAGATGTTGTTTTAATTTTCTTTTAAAGGAGATTATGTTGTCTAATTCTGTAACTGATTATGGGAGGGTGTTCCACAGCTTAGTTATGGAATGGGAATACAGGCTGCTACCTGCTCTTTTACTAGGTTTTGATACTTTAAGTAGGTGTTTGTTGTTAGAGAGTAGATTTTTGGATGCGACATAAGGTTCAATGATATCTTTCAGGGAAGGGCAACACTCGGGTTTATAAAGAGTTTATGGGCAAAGGTAAATTGTGTGTAATGTAGGTAATGTCAAATTCTAGCCTATTTAGTTATTTAGTGACCTGGCAGTGATGGGTGCGATTTGGTTGGGCTGATGCGAATTTTGCAAACTTATAATAACAGGACTGTAGTTTGTGTTGCAAAGAGTTGTGGAGATTAGTGAAGATAGGAGACTCATATAGTAAGGTTAGAAGGAGAAGACATTTTGAAAGGTTTATTTGGATGGATTTGTCTAAATATTGTTTGTTTCTGCAAAGTTTGCCTAATTTGAAGTGAGTCCTTTTTATTCCGTTATTAATATGCAAGTCAAAGCTAAATTTGCTGTCAGTAGTAATTCCTAGCAGTTTGGCCTGATTTATTAACTCTATTGGGGTTTTGTTTATGGAGAATATAATAAAGATGAGTAGTTTAGATTTATTAGGGTTAAGTAATAGCTGTGATTGGTTTAGCTAGAGTTCTGTGGATGTAAAGGCCTTTTGTGTTAACTTTTGAAGGTCAGAGAAGTTACTGGAGGTACAGATTATGGCTGAATCGTCTGCATATTGTATGGTAGTACAGTCAGTGGGAACTTTATTTAGGTCATTTATAAAAATGTTGAATAGTAGGAGTCCCAAAACTGACCCCTGGGGCACTCCTATGTTATTTGGGAGAAAGCTAGAGAGGTTATTCAGCCATTTTATGGACTGCTGTCGGTTTTCCAAGTAACTAGTGAAATAGGTTAGGGTGGCATCAGAGCATCCTAGTGAATGGAGTTGCTGGATAAGTTTGATGTTGGAGACTGTGTTGAATGCTTTTGAGAGATCCAATAACAGGACTGATGTAAGTAGGTTACTATCTAGGGCGTTATAGATGTAATTTGTGAAGGAGACTAGAGCAGTAATGGTACTGTGGGATGGTCGAAAACCATGTTGTGAAGGGGATAGTATGTTGTTGCTGGTTAGATATTCAACCAGTTGTTTGTGGATGCATTTTTCCATTATTTTAGATACAGGGGACAGTATGGAAATGGGTCTAAACTTAGATAGGTCATGAGGGTTTCCACCTTTATGAAGTGGGGTGATTATTGATTTTTTCCAGAGCTGGGGGTACTGTGTGTTCTGCAAGTTGATCGGTTTATAAGGATACTTACTGGGAAACATATTGTCTTAGCACTAATTTTGAGGTATCCTGGGGGGAGATTATCACTGGATAAGGAGCCTGGTTTCAATTTGCTAAGTAATGTTTGTATTTGAGAGGTTGCCACAGGTTGGAAGTTAAAAGATGGTATGGAGCTGATATTGCTTTGAGGTATGATGGATGGGTTAATGGGGGTTGGGGTATTGCCTGCATTTACTAATGTAAGGATACTATCAATAAAGTTTTTATTAAATATTTCACTGATTTTAACTGGGCTTTTGTCTGGAAATGGAGATGGGTTTTGGGTGCTGCCAGGATTTAGTAATGAGTTAACAGATTTCTAGAAAAGTCTGGGATTATTACTGTGGCTGTTTATTTGTTGGGAGAAGTAAGTCTTTTTGTCCTGATTAATGGCCTGTTTTGCTTTGTTTCTAAGTATTTTGAAGGCGGTTTCGTTGGATGGGGTCTTATCTTTTCTCCATTTGAGCCATGGTCGATCTCTATTAATCGGTAGTTGTTTGGTTGATTTAGATAGCCAAGGAGCATGGTTATGTTTAACTCTCTATTTTCTTATGGGGCTATGGAGTTAAGGCTATCTAGGAAGACAGTATTGAAATAATGTACTGCTTCACCTAAGGGAAGATATTTCAGTGGGTTCCAGTTTAGTGCTTGTAATAGGTTGCAAATGTGAGACTGGCTAAAATTGGCTAGATTTCTGGTATATTTGTATGAATGAATGCTTGGAGTGGAGGTTGATAGTCTGTGTATCAGGGATGGTAAGTGGTCACTTAGGGTGTTGGGATTGGAGTAGTACTGTGTGTGGGATACTAATATTCAGTCTAGGGTGGATTCAGGGTGATTGTTTGTTGTGTGTTTTGGGGTTTGTATAATTTGTGTAAATTTGAATGGAGTTTGTGAAGTTGCTTTTTGTTAGTTTAAGCCAATTTATATTAGCGTCACCGAGGATGATGGCTTCATTTGAGATGTAGTGGTTAGACCATGATAGGAAGTCTTCCAGTGTTGTGATATTGGAACCTGGAGGAATATAGATGGTGACAATATATATTTGTTTATGGTTGTTGAAAAATAGTGATGCTAATAGGATTTCCATATTATTGAAAGTGGGAATGATTTTTGGGTGGGGTATTATGTTTTAGTGGTTACAATATATTAATGTGTGGCCTGTCCCTTTCTTATGAAGTCTATCTTTTCGTAATATTTGATATCCTGGGGGAAGTATTTCTGAGTTAGATATCTGGGGTTTGAGCCAGGTTTCTGTTAGAGCAACTCTATTAGGTGTATACTGTGTAAGCCATGCATGGAAGTCTGCTGCTTTGCTGCAGATACTACAAATGTTTAATGTCACGATGCAAAGCTCTTTTGGTGTTTTCACTGAGAGTGATGTAGAATTGTTACTATGTTGGGTGGGAGAGGGTCCAGGGTTTGGATGAATATCTCCACTTTGGCATAATAATGTGAAGATAGTGGTTTGGATTGTGGATGAAATATAGCTAAGTATGGAGTATGCATATGAGATGTTTAATTGTTTGATTTTAGGTATATTAAAATGCAGTTTGGTCTTGAAAGTGGTAGTGTCTCTGTGAATGAAGAGTGATGGTGAAATATCAGAGTAACTATTTTGGGATGAGTTATGGTATATGTATGCTGTAGTTTTTGGTCTGTCAGCCATCTCCTCTTGTCTTTCTTGCAGAAAGGTAGGCGCAAACTACATAGGAAAAATAGGAAAAATGAGAATTGTGGGAACAATACATACAGAGGAGAAATGAGGTTTAAAAGAAGGCAGGACTTAAATGAGCTATGTAATGTTTGACTGAAAATGATTGGGTAGATTATAAGTGATGTATAATGTTTGCAACTGGGAGTGTGGTTTGTGATGTAAAATACTTGCAACTATGACTGTGTTGGTGTGGTTTATTTTCATTTATATAAATGCATGACTGTCTATGTCATAGGTGATAGTTTAATAAAGATGTTTCTTGTTAAAAAAAGCAGGAATTGAATAATTTATGTAATGTTGCTTAGGTTATATGATATATAGCAATATAAGTGAACTATAATGTTTGTAAACCTGAACTTGTTAAAACAGTTTGATTACTTTTATATAAATGTAAATTTGCCTATATCACAAGTGATAATTCAATAAAGGTGTTTAAAAAAGGTCAAGCAGGTCCAAATATTACAGATGGTTACCTACTACTTGTATTACATGTTCTGGGTTCTATATAGGTAAAATTAGAAAGAAATTGTCAGAAAGAATTCAAGAATATGTAAATGCTGTAAAGACCAAAAATATGACTAATGCAAAAGGTGTGGCTAAAAGAGTATTCAGTATTTTTTAGTTCTGAAAAAGTCTGTAAAATAAACAATGAAAGTGCTAAACTTTATTATTTTTGCCAAATATTGGGTTGCCTTTGTAGCCATAGTAATTATTATTTTATAACCCCAATGAAGGCTGTATATTGATGGAGACATTAGGGTTAGAGTAAATCTGTTGCTTTCACCTACTTATTAGTTTTGTTTTTGAGTTCTTGGTATTTTTCATTTTGAGACACTTTTTGTGGTGTTTATGTATGTGTGTGTGTGTGTGTGTGTGTGTATATATATATATATATATATATATATATATATATATATATATATATAGTTTTTCCAAATTATATATTAGAACATATGGAAGGGGGAAAAAGAGGATTTGACTTGAGCCATGTCCAACCAGACTGAATGCAGTTGCAAGTGTTTAATATTTATTGAAAAGACAATTATTGCAGCAATACTGAAAAGGTATCACTGGACCCACTTAAGCATATGTGATGTAATGTGCCTGTTTTGTCACTGTTAAGTTGTATACTGAATTCTGAGATTTACACTGAATCGTTTCATTTCCTAAGTGTGAATTTACTGGTTGTGTTTTTTTGTTTTTAAATTTTTTTTTTTGTTTTTTGCAATCTGAAAAATTAAATGTTCATAGCTAGCTACTAGGTGTGCAATCCAGGAGACCATTAAGGAACCTAGCCCAATTTCTCAATTGTCCCAAAATGATGTATTGTTAAATGACTTGCTCAGGGTCGCACAAAAGGCAAATGAAGGTTGAGGAAATCAAACCCTGTGCCACAGGAAGCAGCCTGCAGCTTAACAGCGCATAGCCTTAATCCTCTGCACTAATTGCCAGAAGCTGTTAGAATCTGTCTTATACACTTAGAAGGTTGAAACACTCATGGTGCATTAAATGTTTTGGGTTCTGATGTGGCTTTTATTTTTACAAATGTTCACAGACATTTTAACATTTTACACATTTTTGATTGTTTACAGAAATAAATTAAAATGTTTTGAATTAAAGCGCATTGTGTGTCCTTCATTTCTTGATTATATTAATGCCACCCCCTTGTTCTGTGAACTAAAACTACCACCCAACATTTATTTAGAATGTTTATGATACCAAAATATATCACAATGTGATAATATATAGGTTTATGTCTCTCTTTTGGGTCAGAGGAAAAAGCATTTCTTATTCAATCTGTCAAATGCCAGAGATGGAGATAAAGTACATAAGAGTGGATCCTGTCAATCAGAAACATGCCCAAAAGGTTCAATCTTTGAAGAAGTGGAGACACTGATTTAGAATTATTGAATCAGAAATGTAAAACGAGCTGATGATGGAAATGGGAATCATGCAGCAATTATATTAAAGCTATCAAGTTCAGCAGTTAACAGTTCATTTGTTTATGTTTTTTGTGAGGTATGGCATATGAGCAAGGCCTATTTTTAGTACAGATGTTGTGAGGAAAGCTTCACATGTTACGGTATAAGAAGTGGTATAGAAGAATAGAACCAATGTGTGACTAAAAAGATAAGTTTAACAATAAGCAGTTGTAAAGATTTTCAGGCAATCTAAAAGAAAGACATCCAAAATATAAATACAGTTTGCAGATATGCATATGAATTTGAAATGAATGTAAAAAGTTTCAACTAATAGCTATACCACTGGACTACAACAATAACTAGGCTAGAAACAAGACACAAATGACCTAATTGTTCTCTAATTTAGTAAATTAAACTAGCAGCCCTAAACTAACATGACGAGCATATAGCCTGCTAATGTCATAAATGTAGCTTCAAGAAACAAGACTTTCAAAATAATTTGTTAAAAACTTGTAAACTGCTTTCTAAAAATGAGAACCAAGAGGAAGAAGAGTACTGGAGAAAGGTAAGAATGAGAACACAGGTTACATTATATCACAGCAGCAGGAGCACCAGTTTATATAGAACCATGATTTGTACTTCTTTTAAATTCACGCAGGTTGGTTGGGAATCTGGTATACTACTGACAGCCTTTAAATCAAGTGTTGGTAGATTCCAAAACAGCCTTTAGTGATAGTGGAGTTTTCTCTCTATTGTTGTATGATGTCAGAGTATGTATATATAGTAAATGTTTGGGTGGTATCCCCCCACATTTGGATGTAAGGCTGGCTTAACACCCTAAAAAATTACTTTTGAGGTTCAAAATTGTTTCAGTGTTTTTTTTAATCTAGCAGCAATCGGTTTACTGTTTGCCAATAGTTTAACGTGATTCTAATTATTGACCTAATGTAAGATGAACGAGTATTCCAGACTTCTATTATAATATTTAATAATACAGCATGAGAAATATTTTTACTGCTTAGAAATTTCTTGAGTAAATGTTTGGATGACTTGAGTTTATGAGTGGGTAGGTACCAGGTTAATGAACTTGTAAGGGGAGGTGGGGTTGTGTCTTCCATAATGCAGTAGCAGTTTGAATACAAGGTTAGATGGGCTGTCTTCAACCTACAAGAGAACTACAGCCAAACTAAATGTTTAAAAAAGTGTAATGTTGATTTTTTTGTTCCATTGCCAATAGCACATTTGGTAGCTGTTGTCATAGGCTGGATCCATCATACTAGTTAGCCTGGATGACATTTATTTGCAGGATTGAGCCAAAGAACTGTGAAGGTAGCAAGAGAGACGTGCGTGAGTGGGCATACCTTCGTTGAAGGTTGTGCGTCAGGGCTGGCAACTCAGCACGTAAAAGTCAACTGCCAATCATTAACGGACCGGAGTTCCGCTATGGCGACCCCTAACTGGGAAAAGCCAAAAGTCACAACAATAACTGTGAGAGTTATAAATAAAACAAACCCTTAATCTGTTTAGTGATCCAAGAGTTTAATGTGATTTCTTACCACATGTAACAGCTTTCAAAATGTAGCAAGCAGTCTGTTCATACTCCTAGATACTTTGCTGTCACAGTTAGCTCTGAAGAGTCCTCTTGTTGGAAATTCTGGAAAATTGTGCTCAGGTCTAAGTTTTTAAGATTTTTACTGCACAAGAACATCACTTCTCACTTGAAATTATTAAGGAATATACGCCTTCCAGGTGTATGTCTAGCTTGTGAAGCCATCTTCCATTTCCCTCTGAGCCACAGCTAAGGCATTGCAAGTACACAGGAGGGTTATAGCTTGTCACAGTTGCTCTACATAATATTAGAAGAGATGGCAAAAAGGGGTGAATTAAGTAATGATCATTGTGGTACTCCTTTTCATGGTGAACAGGGTCATGAACTGGAATAGTCCCATTTTACTGAGTTTTGCTCTCTTAGAGACAACTTCTAAATTAGTTAATGCTGATAGGTGCATAGAGTCTTGGCCACTCATTGATCACAAACTCTCTGAAGTCGAGTTCTGAGAATATGGTCCACTGGAAATCATTTTCAGGAAACCTTAAAAAAATGGTGTCCTTTTTCAGGCAGGCAAACAATGGTGACATAGGAAAGGCAAAATTTGGTTCACTAAAAGTGTTTATCATTAAACTCTGGTCAAATAATTATGCTTCAGAGATGTTGCTGTCAATCAGCAGTCATGTTATTATGTGCACATATAGTGTTTGGCAAATAATTTAATGAAAGTATATGCTAAGAAATACCACAGGTTTTGGGTAGGTCAAAAACCGAGGCTGCCCAAATTTGGCTATCATTAAGGACACTTCTAATGAACTCAGAGACCATGAACAGAGCTGCATTTACTTCATATTCATTTTAGAAACCATGCTGTGTATCTTTTATCAGTTGGTTATTGTCACTTGTCCCTCTCACACATATGACATGGCAGGTGGGATAGTTCATTCAGATCCTTTATTTTACAGAAACACATCAGAATGGATAGCAGCATCATTAAATATAAACTAACTGATTAACAGACAGACCTTACATACAGACATGCTTACATTTCAACAGCTTACTACAAAATGGCAGTCAGGTTCACACGTGCTCAGTATTTATACACTTGTGCAAGCCCTTGGATAGCTTCTTAAAGAGACATACACACATTGATCTACAGTTATAATGACAAAAATCAAGACGTGACAGACTCTAAGATATTGACAAGGGGATTGCAGAGGCCCTATACTTGTTTATTGGAATAATTATGGCTTCTTTCCAGACAGAAGGCACAGTCCATTTCTCATACTTAGAAAAGTGACTAGATAAGCTAACATATTTGCAATAAACAGACTACATTTAGGAGACATATGGTCAGAAACTAAAATCTTGGCTTTAACATGTAACTGTTTAAGAATTTTTGATTTTGTCAGTTCCTTAAGTTGGAAATTGTAAGATAATTCTAAGTATTTATGCTTCAGGAGGGTTAGAGCCTTGGATTGGCATTAGGTAGGGATGGAATTATGGAAGTAGTACCTAAATTTCTCATTTTCCACTATGTTTTCTGGAATCACAATTGCTTGACACATATTGATGTAATCAAAATTATATGAAGATATATTTGTTTAATTGATTAAAGATGGCAGCACTTATACAAAGCTCTAATTGAGTTAATAAATGCAAGTCATAGAAATAGATTCAGTTTTGTTGTAGTTAACTCAAAACTACTGATTTTTTTCCACAGTGTTAGACCTAATTATTCTTACCTCAAGACTGCACCATTTCAGAAAATGTGTACAACTTTTGTGCATTTGTGTTTTGTTCTTATGTATGTTGTAGCAATTTCAAAGTGAAAGTAAAAGTGTAGGGATGTGTGGCATGCCTTCAAAACATGTTTAAATTTTATTCTCTTTCTCAACTTGCACTAAAGAAGGAATGTGATAATATTTTCATCACTTTACAGGGCAGTTTTTTAATTTCTGTTTTAAGTATTCTCCTTTCAGGAAAAGTGTTCATTTCTTTAATTGTATTTAAGTATATCTGTTTGTGTAGTTATGCTTCAGCCAATTGTAATTCCAACAAAGAAAGTGGAAAACAATGTCTCAGCAGTAAACGACTAGAAAGGTCAAGGAATGGGGAAGATGTGGCCCAGATACAAGAGGCAACTTATTCCCTTACACAATTGTTTTCAGGTACAGGAAATATCCTGCTTCCATGGCAGAGGGTACTCTTGTAAGTCATGAGAATTTCTCTTACATAGATTCCATGATTTCTTACATGGGCGCCGGAACCATACAGTGAGGGGGAGGGGAGCCCCCCACTTTTGCAGATCACCTCCCAACTGTCCCGTTCTTTATTTTTGAATTATATTTGTGCTTTAGCAGCTGACATCACATGCGCAATGACGTCAGCTTGGCACACTCATTTCCGGGTTTCCGGCTGGTTTGTATTTAGCTGCTGCTGAAGGATTTAATTTTGGAAGCTACCTGGGTGAAAATCGGAGGATGGAGTCTGGACTGGCTGTTGGGATTTAGTGGGAGACATACTATTTTCAGAGTGAGTAAGGTAGGTGTGTGTGTGTGTGTGTGTGTGTGTGTGTGTGTGTGTGTGTGTGTGTGTGTGTGTGTGTGTGTGTGTGTGTGTGTGTGTGTGTGTGTGTGTGTGTGTGTGTGTGAGTGTGTGTGTGCCCCCAACGGAATACATCTGGTGGCTAGAGGTACTCAGGCTCAAACCCTGTACCTTGGGTACAGGTAAAAAGAGACTAAAGTCCCTAGCCACCATCACTTGTGAATTTATACCTCACTAAAACAAAACCTTTTGTTCTAGCAATAATTTTCTAAGGTTATAAAATCAGTATTTGAAATGTGTCCCTATTCTGGGTCTGTATTCTCCCATTATTGACTTTGTTCTGTATTTTTGTGCTTAGATGTTGAGAGCTATGGTGAGAAGTGAGAACTGAATTCACTAAATGATATGATAGCCATTTAAGTTTGTCTTCCTGTCTTCCAAGAAACTGCTGGTTTCGCTTAGTGGTATGTTTCTCTGACTATAGTGCACAGGGTACTGGGTTCACGACTTGGCAGTGAAATGCATGGTGGTAACACAACATTTTATGCAAGCAACTTTCCAAAATTATACAAGCAATGTTTAAAATGTGTCCCTAGTTTTTGGCCTTTTGCCCCCCCCCCCCAAATTGAAAATAAGTTCAAGAAGCTGTGCAACATGCCTATGGCTTACACTACTGTGATTCTGTATTTATATATTGTGTGCAGAAGTAGAATGTTATCATGGAAATGTTCTGAATAGGGCAGTTTTGTCATTATTGGTGCATGCATTTTGCTTAATTGCCTACTGGAAAAAATGTTCAAACAATAAATTTAAAATGCAGCTGTGTGTGGAAATAGACTGTTATAATGGAAATGTTCTGAATAGGGCAGTTTTGTCATTATTGGTGCATTCATTTTGCTTCTTTGCCTACTGGAAAAATGTTTAAACAATACATTTAAAATGCACTCTAACTTAAGTCTAACAAGTGTGCTGTATTATACAAGGAATATAATTTAATACAATCAGGAAGGTGAATCAAAGAGTGCATACATGTATGCATGGCCCTAAAAATGTGTTTGAAAACAGCCCAGAGGAAACTGTGAAAGGCTCAAAATCATGGGCAAATTTTAAGCTTTACTCTTGTTACCAAAGCAATGGATGAAGGTAAAACAGTTCACACCACATTACCTTGACCTGGCTAAACCTTTTGACACAATCCCCTACTCAGGTGTAGTACAAAAGATGAATAATGTAGGAGCAAACACTTACATCACCAGCTGCACTGCCAACTTGGCTCACAGGATGCAGGAGATCAAAACAGGGGAAGAGACCAGTCACCAATGGAGTCCCCCAGGGTTCGGTGCTGAGACTTTTTCTGTTTGGCATATACATCTCAAAAGTAAAAGGAAATACCAAAGAGCTTTGGCCAGCTAAGTTTGAGATGACTGCAAGCTAGGAGAAGTTATTAAATGCCAAATGACTTAACCATCATGCAGGAAGGTTTGTCCCAAATAATAACTGGTGTCAAAATCATGACAATGCCCTCTGAGAACTGATCCAATTGTTTGGCATTTGGGAACTTGTGTGTACAGTGATCTAACTTTTGACCAACATGTGCCCAGAGTCATAAGAAAGCCTTTCTATATTGCACAGCTTATAAACAAATTGATTGTGACTAGATCTAGAGATGTTGTTGTCCCCCTTTACAAAGCTCTCATTATGTCATTCATTTTGCATAATGAGAGCTTTGGCATGTATCTGTCCAGCCCCATGCAAAAATTGGAATATCTTCAGAGATACCTTACTAAAAGGATACAAGTCCTAAACAACAGGTCTTGCATGGACCACCTCAAAGATTTATTACTATACTCAGTATCCTGCAGAGTGCTTAGAGGTGACATGTCTGGCATACAAAGCATCCTCCGACATAATACAGATGGACCTACTGAACGTCAGCAAGTCAAATGGCATCAGAAATACACAGTCCAGGTATCTAAACTGATTGTTGTGGAGAGATGGATATATATCATAGAGGCTACCACTGTTCAGGAACAGACTATCCATAAAAATAAAGCAAAGCTCATCCATCCATATTCAAATGCAACTTGGATCTAAGGATGGGTAATAGAAAATGTACTCCAGGATTTCTCCACATGCCACTAATGGATAGAGGCAGTTCCTAAATGCTGCATCCCTTACATGGCCCCCCTAAAATTATATATGGTATGATCACAGTTGTTCTCACTAGGGCTACTATACAATTATCAGCCATGGGGATAGCTAAGACCAATCAGAAATGTTAATTCAAGCACCAAAAGGGAATTGGCTAAGCTTAATGTCCTTCAAGTGAACCTATGTTGTGGTAGCAACTAGTTATAAAAAAATTACGCTTTTTAGTTCACTAAATGCCCCTGTCACCCTCCACCCCACCCCACCCCAGTCTTTAACAACTTCCGGCGCCTATGATTTCTTATGCATGACAATACTGAAATCAGGTTTTATCGCTATGTAGTCTGATGACTTTCAGATATGGAATCACTGGGGGAGGATATTTTTAACCTGAAGCTTTTCACAGTTACTACTGCATCAAGCATATTTTCAATGATTCAGCTGAACAAAGTTCAACCTCATCTAAGTATGGACATTTCTTACAGACAGGTTATGATTATAAGGAACTTAGTTGTAGAATTGTAGTGGTGGAATCCAGGTGTTTGATGCTACAGGCACAGAAATATGTAGTACTAAACAGGTTTACTGTCATACCATATGGCAATGGCAGGGCTATGATCACTAAAAAAGCCAGACAATGGCCTTTTCAGTATATTTATTTTTTCTTGCTGCAAATAGAGTATCTAATCCATATTTTAGTGTTTCCAGAAAGTTATCATTCCTGGTGTGAACTGTAACTATCTGTCCTAAACCAACAAAGACTGACCGAGTCATGAGAAAAGTAGTCATTTTAGTGGTCCTGTTCAATATTTAACTTCCATAAAACAATAATTTCATATCTAATGCCTGTACTTAAGCAGTGTAAGTATTTTCTTTGAATGACTTTGGTTGTTCTGGGGAGTGCAGGCTGCCACTGCCTTATTATGTTTTAGTTTTGCACTACAATACTGCTGTTATAGATTTGCACCCACTGATCATATGCGGTTGCTTGTGGTATAGCAGACAGCACAATCTTTTTATAACGACTGCCACTCCTCTTTTACCATTGCAAATGCAGTCCTGGCAAAACATAATATTAGGTAGAGTCATTTATATGATCCTAATGTGTGTTTTTTTAACTGGAGTCAATGAATGTTGAGATATCAGGAGGGAAATATTTTGTAAATGCTTGAAGATGTTCCAACTTATTATGATTGCTTCTTGTATTACTGTTGAAAAGTTACTCTAAGACCTGTGGGAGAAGTCCTAGCAGAGAATAGTAGGTTAAGCTAGGACAGTATTGGTTATATGATGTTTTAGATGCATGATGGACTGAGCAGTCAAATTAGAAGAGGGGCAGCCAGAGCTCAGATTTGTGTGAACATGACAGCAAAAAATAGAGTGTACCAGAGCCACAAGTAGCAATAAATCTGTTCATTCGTCTAGTAAAAATGTTCACAGTAGAACTGCTTCCTCAGACATGAAGTAACAGAATAAAAATCAAGTAAAACGCTCATCCTTATATAATACAACAAAAGCAGATAGCACAATTCACATGATCAATTAAACCATTATACAATTAAAACGTTTAAACACACATATTTTAAAATATACTTAGAAAACAACCTATATAAATCTGTATACAATCATATACTACATGTATACATACAAACAGCACCCTATAAATGCATTACAAAACCTCAGATATATTCATGTATATGAACAAATACATATCCAAAGTCATGCTATCTTACTTTATTTCTAAGATCTACTAACTCTTGTTTAAGAGTATAAGCATCATTCAGGCTAGGTGGATGTTGATTTCTAAATCTTAATATCCATTTATTTTATTTTCTTTTTGTAAAATGTTTCTTCTCTCCTCCCCTAAGATGTGTAGGAATAGAATGTAAAATCACTAGACAGAGGCACAGTATTCTAAATTTATTCTGTACATTTTTTGTACCATTTCATGGGGTGGCAAAAGCCACATCACTATGGCTAGGCTTACAAATGCCCCAGGGCAGATAGCCTAGTACTATACTATGAAACTATGAAAAACTTAAACGTATGTGTCATCTGTACCTGCTATATGTTTATAAAGAGAATTAGTGTCTATTTTCCTTCTTATATCTGAAAGAAGACTACAAATTCTGTCTTTAAACCTTTGATTGGTCTTTCCTGTGTAGTATGCTGGACATTTAGAGCACTTTGCCATATGTATTATGTCTCTTGTGTTGCAGTTTCCATAAGCTTTCACTGGATGTAGTATAGTGTTTTCTGTATATATACTTACAGAAAGTGCAGTTATTACATTTAAAAGTTCATTTTTTCTTAGTATCATTTTCTTTTGTTCTAATTTGCTCTTTATAACACAATTTATTGAAGTGTAACATGTTTTTTATAACTAAATTCAGGACCTTTACTATTTCCCTTAGCTCAGGGACATGTGTTAGTATCGACCAATGCTTTTTAATGAAATTTTTAAGCAAAATGTATTGCAATCATAGATCAACATATACCTACAGCTATGTTTGGTCATTTTTATTTTCTTACATTTACTATTTCTTTCTTCCAAAACTTTATTTTTAAACTGATGTATTTCTTTCTTATGATATGTTCTACTTCTTCTTCTTCTTATGATATGCTCTACTACTGGAGGAATAAACAGATTTATTACTACTCATGGCTCTGGTACTCTTTTTATTTTCCTGTTAGTATATTTCTGGAGAGGCTAGATTTACTGCCAGTTTTCTTATTTTTGGTGTGCTGCGTCTTTGTGTGAACAACATATGTGAGAAACATGAAGAAGGAGAAAAGGGGGAACAACAGGCAACCACAGTAATAGTCTGGAGGGATAATATCCCAGGCTGTATTCTAAATGGATTAAAACAGGAAATAGCAGTAACACTGGGTACTCTTTTTAACCACAGTCTAAGCACTGGTTTTGTACATGCTGAATGGAAAACAGCAACCATCATTCCATTACATAAAGGAGGCACCTTCACAGACCCAGGGAACTATAGACCCATAAGCCTGACAAGCCTAATCTGCAAGGCTATGGAAAGAATATTCACGGACTTTATAAACCCAAAAACTTAACTTTATGCAGTTTGATAGAAGGCTGCTAATAATCCTCTGCTCCCTCTTCATGATTGTAAACTGATATGTTTCTTGCTTTCCCTCCACACAAACTAGACCAGTACAGTCCTTTAAAATTGCCCTTAATAGGACAGTTTATGAGATCTTTTAGAAATTGCCATTAAAACGGCAGTTGAAAATAGCTTAGCTTGTCCAATGACCAAGATCATTCCTGGAAAGCTTGAATCCGCCATCTGTCCTCTGTCCTCACACCGGTAATCCACAGCAAAGCAATCTTCTGTCTTGAAAAAAGAAGAGAAGTAATGCTTGCTACACATATGCCTTTTTAAAGGCAGTTGACACAAGAAGTGCTTTGCAAGAACCAGTCAGGGTCTTACTTCATCACTTCCCTGTTAAAAAAAAATGTAGCTCCCACTGTATTTCATTGTAGAAGTAATAGACTGCAGTTTTCCATTACACCACAAGGTGTGGAGCTCCTTCTCAGGGATGTAAAAGAGAATTTCGAAATTGAAGGAGGGGACTGAGATACTAACTGAAGGAGGGAAGACTGAATCTGGTAGCTGAAGGGAGAAAAAGGTCTTGCAGCATGACTGGATTTTCTTTTCTAGTACTTTGGGGCAGAGAAGTGAAGTAGCAGTTTCTGTCTGTTGCTGAAATACTGGATGATGGTATTTTGTGGAATCAGGAAAGAAGTCTGAAACCAGTAGTTCCACACCTGCATATGATTGAGCAAGAAAAGGAGTTCCTTTGGGCCTAGTACAGAGATGCCATAGATGATTACCAGAGTTCTGGCAGGTGATTTTTCTACTTTTCTTATCAGAAGAACCACGGTGCCTGGTCACTGGGATATTCTCGACAGAGTGGTGAGAGGCTCTGGCCATTATTTTATATTTTTATAAGAAGTTGACTAGTTTACTCCCTAAAATGCTTTGTGGAGTACAAATAACTGGGATCTATATGAGCTCCAACATGGGCCCCATCATGCCGGCAGCAAGACTGTAAGTAGTCACTGGCCAGTGAACAGGTTATTACAGAATGTTTCATAGTTGGTCTGTTTAGAATTGATCCAGGGGGTTGAGGATATTAGTACTGCTCAATGACATTGCATTTTCTCATATTTGTATTGTTGCATTATAAATCTTCATTGTTCAATGACATTGCATTTTGCTCATGTTAGTACTGCTGCCTTCAAGAATTTTGCTGCTCAAAGACATTACATTTTCTCATATCTGTATTGTTGTATTATAACTCTTTTACTGCTTAATGACATTGCATTTTTCCCTTGTTTGTATTCCTGCATTATAATGCTTTATTGCTCATTGATATTGCCTTCTTTGTGCATGTTTCAATGTCAAGACCTTTTTCTGTTGAGTTCTGGGGAAGAGGGTGAATGTATATTTTCATTGCATGCATATCTCACTTTGCCTTATTGCTAACTGATGCACTGTTGAAATAATTTGTTTGTGGTTGTGCTATTGCCTTTTAAACTAGATGTGTCACCTAGAACAAAATCTGTCATTCTTGCCACCTTGGTATGTTGGGCCTATAGGGGTGTCACCACAGTCAGGTAGGAAGGAACCCATATCTACTTCAGCTTCACCTGCGGGTACGCTACAAAAAAAAAAGGACACTTTCTTCCCTGGCTGCTGCAGCTAATTAGGTCCCTTGCTTCACTGAAGTGGACCTGACTGAGTGCAGCTTACAGACAAAAAAAAAACAGAAAAAAGTTTGCACTTGCGCTGTGACATCACACGGCCATGTGGACATCCATGAGGTGTCGAGGAATGAACGGAGGAGATAGAGAAACTTGCAGCTGCTGCATGGGGCCCTCATTCATGGGGAGATAATTGGGGGCTTCACACAGTCGCAAGTTCTGTGGGTGCCTAATGCCAGCTATGTCACCATCACACACAACAATTCCAACATACCTGAGGAAAACTTCCTTGGAGTCTTTTTGGAGTATAAACATGCCTATGCAAACACCTGCAAGCAAAATTCCTAAATCTTCTAGACTTTTGCATATTTGGGAGCCATACATATGTCCTCCCATTGTTTCCTTGAGAATTGCTTATCCAATTTGTCTTCCCAACATTTTCTAACCTCATCTGATTGGTTCTTATAGTTATCATGTGCCCTACTAATTATCCCTTTTTTGACTACAGCTTCTGCTCTAGATTCAACTAAAACTCTACCATAGCAAGTATTTCACTTAGGATCCCCCTATCCCTTTCTCTTTGCCTATACTCTGATATCAATCCCTGATAGGGAAGGAAGTCTCTAGCCTGCAGTCCGAATGCCTTATTGGCCTCTCCCCACTCTATTGCCTTTCTCTCTCTCTAGTTACTTGCTCCCAATACCTTGGTTCCTTTACCAATTTTCTTCATTAAATGCCAGCTCCCTCTTGTCTATTCTGTGTACCCGTAATTGTAGTTATCCCTATCTGCAGAATCACCATTCTCCATTCTCCTGTTGGCTTAGTTCTTAGAAAACTTTCTGCTACTTTATAAATATAATATTCTGTATGGCTGTTGTTATTCACCTTAAAAATTCACATCCTACATCCCACTCTCTCCTTATTTCTTGAATTTACCCCCTTCTTTATCAGGGTTCCTATTATGTGATCGAAGTTTTGAAACTTTGAACACAATATCGCACTTGTCTGTTCGAAGTTTCAAAACTTCGAACACTGAAAAAAAATTTAAAAAAACATACAACAGTAAACTAACTGCTGCAAGCCCCCCTGCACCCCCAATGTGGGGGGCTGCACCCACCACACCACCCACTCTTTAAATATACCAACTCCAAGATTGCACTACAGTGCAGTAAAGGGAAATATTCCCTTTCCGCTCTATAGTGCGGTCTCGGAGTTGGTATATTTAAAGAGCAGGGGGTGGGGGGTGCATGGGGGCTTGCCCCCCTGCTTGCAAGAGTTTATTTTACTTTTAAGTTTTTTTTTAACGTGTTCAAACTTCTGCAAGTTCGACTATATAGGTTCATAGGTTCATACTAGGCTATCTGCCCTAGGGCATTTATAAGCCTAGCCAGAGTGTGTTTGGCTTTCGCCACCCATTTTAAATTAATTTTGCTATGCCTTTTTTTGAGGTTAGTATACTGTGCCTCTGTCTAACAGTGACACAGAAGTGATAGCCGGGGTAAACCTACGATCTCCCATCCACTCATCAAGATTCCTCTTGAAGAGAGTCAATGTGGGACTCTGCCTAACCTGGACTGGGATTTTATTCCAGAGTGAAGGGAGCCTCTGGATTATGAATCTGTCCCTCCAGCATGTCCTATTTATTTCAGTGCTGAGGTTCAAGTCTCTCGGCGTAGCTCGATGGGATTTGGATTTTCTGAGGTGCAGCATGTCCATTAATTCCGGGTTGGACATGGCTTTATACGTCAGGCACAGATCGCCTCTGAGCAGGCGGTATGCCACTGAGTAGAGCTGGAGTTTCTTTAACCGGGCAGCATATGGCATCTGTTTGAGCCCTTTGATCCTCTTGGTGAGGTACTTTTGGGGTCTTTCCAGTTGCTGCAGGTGTCTGGTAAGGTACATCCCAAAGGGGCATTGTACTCAATTATGGGCCTGATGAGGGATGAGTAAAGAGGTACGATGACCTCCCTGATCTAGATGTGAATCCCTTCATGATTAGGTGGGCTATATAAAATGTTTTTCTAACCACTTTGGCCACGTGGTTGTCAAATGAGAGATTGCTATCAACTTGGGTCCCCAGGTCCCTAATGACTTCTTCTGTACTTAATGAATTACCACCTATGTGGTAATTTGTGGGCACTTTGTTTTGCCAAAGGGATGACTATACACTTTTGGCGTTTAGCTTGAGGCCATGGCTCTGGCACCAGTTGTCTGTTTCTATGAGGCCCTTTTGGAGGATGCTTGTGTCGGCTGGAGAGTTGATTATGGCGCCCAGTTTGCAGTCATCTGCGAACTTGGTCAGCCACAGTCCTTCCGTGTTGGCCTGTACGGCCGAGAAATATATACCGAACAAGAGAGGTCCCAGGACTGAGCCTTGTGGGACGCCACTTGTAACTGGTTTGGAGTCTGACATGGCTCCAGCAATTCTAACCATGTGGGTTCTGTCCTTGAGCCAGTTTGCAACCCATCTAGTGACATAGGGGTTTATATTTAAGCTGGTGAGCTTATCTATAATGCCCGAGTGGGGTATTGTATCGAAGGCTTTTGCGAGGTCCAGGTAGGCTGTGTGGACCACCTTCCCCTCGTCAATGGCCTTGGTGACTGTTTCAAAGAAATCGACCAGGTTTAATAGGCAGGATCTGCCCTTAACAAAGCCAAACTGGGTAGGATCCAGTGTCTGTAGGTCCCCAAGCAGACCAAGCTAGTCAGGCTTATGGGGCGATAGTTTCCAGGATCCGTTGAGGCACCACCTTTGTGGAGAGGGACCACTGTTGCTGTACGCCACTCTTTGGGTACATATCCTGTAGTAAGGCTAAGATTGAACAGTAGTTTTATGTTGGGTTTAGCTCTTCTTGGAGTTCATTTAGGACGCAGCCCGGGACACCATCTGGTCCCATTGATGCTGTGTTTTTTGCTTTGGAGAGGGCGGCTCTTACCTGAGCATCTGAGATGTCAGGGGGGCAGCACTGAGTTGGGATAGATATTTGCCCTTTTGGTGGGGAGAGGGGGGAGAAGTTTGCACTGAACCTGTCAGCTAGGATGTTGGCAATGTCTGTGGGCTCGGTGTATTTTTTGTCATTTTGGACTAATTCTGAGCATATCTGGGAATTCCCACCAGGTTCCTAACATAACTAAAGAAAGCCTTGTGATTATCCTTAGTGTTCTGTGCAATTTTTCTCTCGAAGCTGGCCTTAGACGATTTTATGAGTGCCCGTAGTTTTTTGCTAATACTGATCAGAGATGCCTTCCCTTTTTGGGATTTTGCTCTATCATGTAGTAGCTTCCTCCTTCTATTGTATAGTTTGTTTATGGCTGGGGTCCACCAGACAGGATGTCTGCCTTTGGAGGATTGGGTCTTGGTTTTATTTGGGATTGCATGATCCATGCATTCCTGAAGGTGTTCATAGAATGCATTTATAAAGGATTCTGCGGTCTGGGCCGTATTTTCCACAGGCCCGGGACTTTGAAGGATTTCGCCTCGGTTTTGAGGCATGTGAAATTTGCTTTAGAGAAGTTTTTCACTGTGGTTTTCTGGGCAGGGGGTGGGGTCGGGATGTGAATATCCAGTGAGATTAGTTTATGGTCTGATCTTACCAGTGAGGGATACACTTCTGATCTGGAGCATAGTGTCCCCATGTTGGTGATGATCAGGTCCAGTATGTTTTCCCCTCTTGTGGGAGTGGTAACAAGTTGTTCCATAGCATTTGAGTTTATAAATTCTAGGAACCTTTGGGCTAGGGTGTTGGAGCTAGAGTAATGCTCCCAGTCTATGATTGGGTAGTTGAAGTCGCCCAATATAATGGTGTTTGGAGAGACCTTCATATTTTCCAGTATTCTCAGGAAGGCCAAGTGGGGTTCCTGTGTTTGGGAGGGTGGTCTGTAGCAGGCTATAAACTGGAAGGCAGTTTTACCCACAGTTAGTTGCACATGGATAGTCTCTGATGCTTCGTGCTGTGCCACCAACCTGGAGGTGTGGGTATCTTTGACGAATATTGATACTCCCCCTCCTTTTGTGGTTCGGTCCAAGTTTTGGGGCCGAAAAGCATGGTATGAGGTATAACCTGGTAGTGCTGGGGTGCTCTCGGGAACCTTGAACCAGGTTTCTGTTACTGCACAGATATCGATGTTCTCCATGCTAAGGAGAGTTTCGAGTGCGTGCATCTTGAGGTTTAGACTTCTGGCGTTGAGTAGCATTACTCTTAGTTTCTTATCCCTTGTGATACCTATGGAGGTGGGTTTGTCTTTTGAGCCTTGCAACAACTGTTCTGAGGAAGTCTCTGTAGTGGAGAGGAAAGCGCTTAACTGTTTGTGAATAAAGTTGGTGTCCTTTGGAGTGCTCACGTTCTTCTGGTTATTCTGCAGTCTCATACTCAGCCAGCCTTTTTCTTAATTTTGACTTCTGATTGTTGCAGTTTTAACAACGCATCTGAATATGTGTTTAAAACTTCTTGCATTTTTCCAGCCTATTGTTATTTG
Organism: Protopterus annectens; assembly: GCF_019279795.1. Taxonomy (NCBI): domain Eukaryota; kingdom Metazoa; phylum Chordata; order Ceratodontiformes; family Protopteridae; genus Protopterus; species Protopterus annectens. The sequence goes on along the minus strand of NC_056747.1, from coordinate 164,512,401 downwards.
AGTCGATATACACTTTCATTGTTTTTTTATTTTAATCAGCTCTGAGTATATTTTATTTATTTTGTTCCTGTAGATTACTGGAAATCATGTCTTGCACCAAAGCTGGAGCTTGAACTGCTTTTTGCAGAACAGTTCCATGATTCTTCCCAGTCAGTCTTTTCTCCTCACCTTTTGTGGTTGATTTTATTTCAAGTTCTCTAAATTTCTTCTTTGCTGACATCTAGGCAGTGCACTAGACAGTAACTAAAATGTATCCAAAAAGACAAATTCACTAGCTTTCTTTTTATTGTTTCTGTTCCCACATTGGGATAGCTGAAATTAAACTATTACTCAGTGTGCAGCCACCTTGGAAGAATGCATTCAATTCTTTAGTACGTTATTATTCTCCAACTCAATAAAAACATATCTGTACTGAGGTTATTAAGACTTTGCATATGGTTTTAATCATTTTTATACTGAAGCAACTCTGTACATTGCAATGTGGGCTCTGACGAATCTCCTTCAGAAACCATCACATCTCAACCAGATGCTTCTTGTTCTCTAGATTATTTTTTTTCAAGTCTTTTATGGGTATAGAAATAATCGTGTAAACATTTCTATGCAAAGATTCTCTTTTTTTCTTAGTTTAGTTGAATATCTATAATTCATAGGTTCATAGGTTCATAGGTTGGTACTAGCCTATCAGCCCTAGGGCCTATACAAGCCTAGCCATAACAATTCCCTGGCTATTTCTTCCCACACTATTTACTTCCCTGGACCCCTGTCTAGCAGGGCGACTGACGTGATCCCCGGGGTCATATTTCCCTCTACTATTTGTAACCTCTTCATTTAAACATTCAGTCCATGCATTGTGACCTTTATACTGTGCTGTCTTTTCAAATTAAATATAGCATTACATGATCTACTTATTACTCTTTTTAGGTCTCCCATTTCCTTTCAATCACAGTTATAAAATCTTTTAGTAGTGGTTTAATAAGATAAACTCCAACCCCTGCATTTCTTCTTTGAACACTAACATTAGACCTCTATATGCAAGTTTATCTGAGTTCAGTATCCCAAATGTTTGTCTAATTTCATCCCATTTTATTTACTCATCTCCTTTTATCATCTATTCCAAAGATATCCAAAGATATCAGTTATTTGTACTTTGCCAAATGTTCATTACATTTTTGCCTATGTCTTTCTAATTACTATATATAGTATAACCTGTTGGTATGCTCTTAGTAATTCTTTTCCTAGATCCGTTCATATGTTCATGTGTGATCATATCATTACTATGCCTATCACATACTTCCATGTGGGTACATATCCCATATCTTGAATCAAATACATTAATCTGAGTTGTATGTCATTGTAGTATGCTCCACATTTGGAAATCCAAAACCACCCTGTTCCTTTGTCAGTTTTAGTTTTTCCTTTTCCCTCTTTCCCTTTTGTTGTCTCAAAGAAACAATTTAATTTCTTTTCTGATATTCCTCTATAACTGTTGTCGTGGTTGATACATATAGGTCCGGCCTACACAATGATCTAGCAGGACCAAAAACATCTTAAGTGCATGTATCAATGCCCATAAATAACAGTTTTCACAGTACAGTATTTTCTTACTAATAATATTTTAAGCATTTTTTTCCAGATTTACTTAGCTCCTTGTTCAAATGCCATTTCAGACAAATTCCCAAATAGCTCATCCTATCCTGACCCCTGACCCAACAAAAAGGTGAAGCTCCGTACCAAGTCATGTGTTCAGGCATAGTTCATTACTATAACCTTTGTTTTTTTGTTCATTTACTTTTATATTCTGCTATACTACTAAAATGTTTCAGGTTATCAAATATACACACCAAACCACTCCCACACTAGCTTCATTTTTTCATATGACTCCTCTCACCTCATAGTTAATTATTGCTCTCCCTCATACTAATTACTGAACTCTAACTCTTCTCCACCTCTAACCTGCACCTCTCCCTCTTCAGCTTATACACTGTCTTCTTTTCATTCCACTCTTACCCATTACCTTTCCTTTTTACATCATACAATCCCCACCACATAAAACTGCACTAAACTAACCATGCATACCACTCCTGCTCAGCCACTACTCATAATACTTCTTCCCTTGTCACCCTACCTTCCACTCCATATCACTTCTCTCCCAGACTTCTCTCTTTCCCAACCCTTCCACACAACCTCCACATATCCCAAAACCGAAGCCTCCTACTCAGCCTATATTAGCCCTCATCTTTACTACCACAACAACACTCTTCTCCTTAATAGAAAGCTCATTATCACCTCCAATAGAGTCCCTATACTTCACAAACCATACCCTATATCCTATCTCCCCTTCAACTCCAACCCTTGGGAATCCAAAAAAGGTTTATCCTTCCTTCTTGAACTAATCTATATTCTCCTCTCTGGAGACATCCACCCCAACCCTGGACCCCCTGCAAACCAGAATACAAAGTCAAATTTTACACCTTCACCCTCTCCTCACAAATTTCTCCTTTTTGCAATTATAAATGCCCAAAGCCTTTGTAACAAACTACCCAGCTTCCATGCCTGGATCTCCCATAACCACCCCAACATACTATCCGTCTCTGAAACATGACTCAAACCTCACCTGAAAGACTCTGAAATCATCCCACCCCCAACTATAGTATCCTAAGGAATGACAGAACACAAAAGAAGGGTGGTGGAGTCACTCTACTCTTTTCCTCCTCTCTAATTGTGACACCATACACCAATCCCATACCACAATTCCCTACCGCCGAAATAACCTTGGCCCATCTAAAATTCAACCATCACAAAAACATATGCAAAGTGGCCTTGTATATACCACCACAAAACAACATTCCCATTCTTGAGGATGTCCTCTCCTGGTTCTCCTCCAGCATTAGTAATGAAACAATTATCCTGGGTGACGTAAACATAATCTGGTCCTCTCTAAACTCAACCACAACTCCTCAAAATGTAAACCTCTTTAACTTCACCCAATTAATTACTTCTCCAACTAGACCTAATAAAGATAACTCTTCTGATAGCATTCTGGACTGGATATTAGTCTCCCACCCCAACAATATTTCAGATAGTGGCATCCTACCAGATTCCCTCAGTGATCATCTTCCCACCTTTGCAAGTCGCTCACCTTCCTACCTACACCTACAAGATTACTATATCTCAACCCATACCCTCACAAACTTCAACCCTCAAATGTTCTCTGACTACCTAAAACAGATGAACTGGAACCCTCTGAAAACTCTTCCTCTTGACAATGCAGTTACTTACTTTAATAGTTCCTTCACTAACCTATTAAACAGCCTTACTCCTCCCAGAACTAAAAGAGTAAAATCTAAAACAGCCACTGGCTTTCCAAAGAAACAATAGCCCTCATGCATATATGTGATAAATCATGGAAATTATACCAAAAATACAAAACACCTAACTTCCTAACAGAATACAATCAGCTTCAGAATAGAGCTAAAAAACAAATTACTTCTGACCGCAAATCCTATTACTCCAAACTTCAAAACAATCACAAATCCAACCCTAAGAAATTTTAGAGTAGTATCTCTACCCTCCTAACTCCAGGCAGAAAGGAAAACCCCTGTCCTGACCCTACCTCTCCAGATTATATAATAGCCACCAACTTTAACTTCATAGAATCACTATCCAAACTCACCACATCCTTCCCTAATACCTTAGTAGCTCCATCTTACAACTCATCTCCTTCTGCCTCCAATCCAACCCACCCCCTCCCTTCACTCATTCCTGTTAACACCATAAAAAACTCCTCCAAAAGTTGAAACCATGTTCTAATGCACTTGACAACCTACCTTGTAACTTCCTCAAATTAGCTGCTGATGGCATAGTTCTCTCCATCTGTATCCTAATAGGTCATTCCATTCAAGAGTCCTATGTACCCCTCCTCTGGAAAAAAGCCTTAATTATTCCCTTATACAAAGGGGGCCATAATACTGACATCTCCAACTTCCATCCCATAGCCATTCTCTCCCCTATCTCTAAGATTCTTGAAAAATGTATTCACCTGCAACTCTTACCCTACCTTATAGACAATCACCTTCTTACTCCAGCTCAACACGGTTTCAGACCTGGACACAGTACCACCACAGCCCTTCTATCCTTCATTGACATCATCAACCAGGCTCACAACTCAGGCAATCTTGTTTCTACCCTTCTAGACCTACCCAAGGTCTTCAACACCATCTCCCATAGTCTTCTCCTGTCCAAGTGCTCTCATCTTAATCTTTCCTCCTCTTCATCTCCTAGTTACCTGTCAAATAGACAACAGGCTGTCAAGTGGAAAAACTGTACCTCTGCCTACCTTGATACTCTGACAGGCATTCCCCAAGGCTCTATCCTGGTTCCTCTACTTTTTAATATCTTTATTAATGACTTTCATCTTTGCATCCCAAATGCTAAATTAGTCCAATATGCAGATGACTCGACCATTATCTGCACCACCAAATCTCTCCCCAAACTCCTACACACAACTCAGACTGTCTTCACTAGCATTCAGACATGGATGCTAAACAATCAACTAGCCCGCAATGCCTCCAAAACCAAACTAACTCTCCCTTCATACTTTCTCCATAAACTCCAGATAGCACTACCCTTCTTATTTCTCCACCTCCTTATATCTCTTACATACAGTTACCATCTTTCTACTTTAGATATTCTAGGTACTCCATCCCATACAATCAGAATACTTATCTTAAAGGGGTGCAAAAGCTAGTAATATCGCCATTTGCTGGAATTCATTTTATTTCACTGTTATTATTACATCATTACATCTCTACTACTTTTATAATGTTTAATACCTAGTATTAACTTCAGCTGATTTTTTGCAATTGTTGATTTTTGTATGAACGTCTGTTTGATTTTTGTAATTTTAAATACTGCATTAACTTCTGTCGTTTTCGCATTGTATGTCTGTACATGGAGCTTTTCTCCCCGGGCCTCCATTGAAAAAGGGCTCTTCTCGGTCCAATGGACTTTCCCAGTTAACAAACTGCAAATAAATAAATAAATACATTTTTACATCAAGTTCCATGTTGGCAACGTGTCATATTATGCAGTCTGTAAAATAGATTATTTTCGTGCTAATATTTCTCCATTTATATACAGTTATATTTAACTGTATTGTGTCCATGGCCAGTGATACTAAGTATAAAGAGTAATGCTGAGAAAAGTTAGTCCTACCTAGCGCCTCTTGTAAGACTAAATGCTTTATGAAGCCCACTACCACACTTCATAATAGCTTGAGCTTCTATGTAGATGCTAAATATTATTTTTTTCTATGTTTGTGGAAACCCAAAATGTCTCATGGGATCTCATCAAAAATTCCCAACTCACTCTGTCAAATGTTTTTTGGCTTCCATACCTAGTAACATTAGTATATTATTATAGTTCAACAAATCCTTTTGAATCGTAAGATTTATATTAATATTGCCAACTATTTGCCATCCTTCTGTAAATCCACACTGATCCAGGTCTATTTGCCTTGACAATTCTTTGCATCCTTTTGCCAGAATCATCATAAATACTTTGTAGTCATGGTTCGCAATCAAAATGTGCTTGCATTACCCTGTATTAAGGGGATCTTTCCCCTCTTTTGGTATAGCTACCGCTACTTCTATCCAAGTCAAGGGCACATTCAAGAAAGCACATCAGAGGCTGCACTTTTTAAGAAGGTTGAGGACAGCGAATCCCCCATTGGCAGTTCTCACTACCTTCTACAGAGGTGTGATAGAAAGCATCCTGATGAACAACCTCGTAGTATGGTATGGAAGCTGCTCTACCTCTGAGCACAAATCCCTCCAGAGAGTGGTGAAGACAGCCGAGAGGATCATTAAGACCACCTTACCACCCATCCACAACTTGTACTTATCCAGATGTCTCAGCAGGTCCAGAGGAATAATTAAAGACTGCACTCACCCTGCTTACAGACTGTTCCTGCATCTATGATCCAGAAAGTGCTTCTGAAGCATATGTTGCAGAACTACGAGATTCAGGAACAGCTTCTTCCCTAATGTTATCAGGCTGCTGAACTCTAATAACCACTATACTCCAGGATGTCCAACTGGGTCAGTAGGAACTGTCTTAATTTATGCAAGAACTTGGTTACCAGTCTCACATAATACTTAGTGCAATATTCACCATGACTGTAACTTATAGGCCATCTAGGGCAGTAGCAATGCAGTAAAATATATCTTCTTTCAGTGCAATACATGCAAATACATAAATTAACCATAGTGCAATACTCTAAGGTCCATAGTGCAATACTCAATGTCTCTTTCTGTGCAAGGATCAATGCAATGTCTTAACCATGTACTTGTGTAATACTAAAGTCTATGCAAGTAAGTGTTCAGTTCCAAAAATGTTAAAATCTGTTTCTAATTATGTGCAATATTACTCTGTCTACCTGGATGTCTGTGATGTAATAGCAAGGTGTTACATGTGTAAATGTCTGTGAAAATAGCCTATATGTTGTCTCCACATTGAGTCTGGAGATATGGAATTACGTTCAGTTTTTGCATTTGTGTGATTTCTGAATGACAATAAAGTTTACTTTGACTTGACTTTTGACTTGACATTCCCACCAAGAATGATATTGTTAAAAGTATTACTCAGACATTTACTCTCTCCTGCTTCTTTTTTAACGTTTCTATTGGAATTCCATCATTATCAGGGGTTTTCCTTGTCATATGGCTTATCATTGCTTTATTAATTTCAATGTCCACTATTTTTGCTGTTGATATCCTTATTTCTTCCTCTGCTAACTGAGGAAGTTCTAATTGTCTTAAATATGGTAGCATTTCCTGTGTATTACTCTCAGCCGCTACATCTTGCTTGCATAGTGTATTGTAATAATTTAGCATTACATTCATAATTTTTCCTGGGTCCACTTCTACCCTGTCATTCTCATAGTTCCTGATTTACATTATTGTCCTTTCAGTTTTTTATTGTCTCAGACATTGAGCCAATGGTTTGATTGCTCTGGGCATATTATAAAAAATATATTTTTTAAAACCATTGCTCTATGTTCATTCATATTGTCTAAGTACTCTTGCATAGACATTCTATCATCTATCAGTTGCTCTTCAACCTGTTGTGTTTCGCTTATTATTTTCTGTTTCTATAAATAACTTAATTTTAAGCCATCTAGCTACCTACTGTGACTGTTATTCCATATTTTACTTGCTTTTTTTTGTAACTACACTTACAATCTTGAGTTTACAAGTATCCCAGTCCTTTGCATGCTAATTGCTGCTTGAGTTCAATTATCATAACATTTCAATTAAAGTGTGATCTTTGCAATCACTAAATGGCTTCATTTTCAGAAAAAATACTAGAAAATGTCTGTTTATTATAGTAAAATTTTACTTGCTTACAAAACTCATATTACATAGATGCATCATCTGACATTAAACCCAGGTCTGTTTTCATGGTTCAAACCACAGTAATGTATTATTTTGATATGTAACACCTATCTAATCTTGCCCAGGAACCATATTCTTTGAAAATACATAGATACATAAATATATATATATATATATATATATATATATATATATATATATATATTCTATTTCATTCTGTCTTTTTTTCATTATATAAATAAGCCCAAATACATGCATATATTTCTTTATGTATCTGCCATGAACTAGTATTTTGTGGTAACTTGGCCATCCAGGACATCTTTATTTTGTAGAGTGTTCCAATCTCCTGCCATACCACCACCATACATCTTTGATTAAAGGCTATAACATCTCCCATAATATTCTTTATATTTTGTCTAACTGCTTATGGTAGAGTATGTAGTGCAACTAGGCAGACATAATAAAGTTATAACATTCAAGCAAAAATATGAAAACAACACTTTAGTTTGTCAGAATGAGAACTTAACAGACATAATAACGTCATAACATTCAAACACAAAATTTGAAAAACTACACATTAGTTTGCCAGAATAAAAACTCAACAGACATAATGAAGTCATAGTGTTCAAGCATAAATTATATGGAAAGCTTGATAATAGGCAGATGCAGCATTATTTGCATAACAGATGATTATCATAACGATTATTAATATTCTTCAGGTCACGAACAGATTATACTGGTGAAGGTGTAGGATAGTACAAGCAGAGATGGGTAGGGTGTGATAGAGGGAATAGTAGGTATAGAAAAGGTATGACTGCGGTGGTGGTGCTGCGGTAGCATTGTCGCCTCACAGTAAGACATTGTCCTGTTCGATTCTCAGCTAGAGCGTCTTCTGTGTGGAGACATGCGTGAATGGGTGTACCTTCATTGAAGGTTGTGCGTTAGGGTCGGTAACTCGGCACGTAAAAATCTACTGCCAATCATTAGCGGACCGGAGTTCTGCTGTGGCGACCCCTAACTGGGAAAAGCCAAAAAGACACAAACAAACAAACAGATTTGGAAAAGGTATGAGTAAATATCCTATGTGCAACAAGTCCACAAAGTTCATGATGAATACAGTCCAAATATTTTCTGCATAATATGTCTACAAGGCACATAGCACAGAGGTTACTTTTTCTCATTTGCTACAGTTTCCCTGTGATGGAGGAGCAGCTTTTTTACACTAAAAATGTCAACTTTGGGGATCCACATTAATTTACAAGGTTATTATAATAGCTGATCTTTTATGATCCACTTTATTTTTTTTAGTTGGAATAGAGAGTTTACAGTTTTAATTCACAATGGATATGAAACAGAGAAATATATTATTTCCAACATCAGACTGGCAGACTGCAATGGATCTATGTCAGTTTATCGAACCATATGGTCAACAATGTAGCTAATTGAAAAACTGACATAAATCCACACAACACCCACCAACAGCACAAATAATGTTTTTGTAGGGGGCTACCCCCTGCCCCCCCCGCTAATTATTTATACATACTCTGAGATCACCCTACAGTGGGGAAAAAAGGCAAATTCCCGGATCACTACTGCACTATGATCTCAGTCAGAACAGTTTGTGAACCAGTTTTTCGACCATATTTATTTATTTATTTCACATTTGTTAACTGAGTTAGTCCAACTGAGTTTGCAAACAAATCCATTTTCAGTGGAGACCCGAGGGGAAAAGCCCCAGCAAACATAAGTAAAGATAAAGTGACAATATACAAACATTAAATAATCACAATACAAAATAATTGTAAAAAAAGAAAAAGTTATTAACTATTTGCATTGCATTGATATTAAGTAACCCATTTTCAGTGGATACCCAAGGGGAAAGAGCCCTAGCAAACATAAGCAAAGATAAGCATATAGGACAAAAACTATTAAAAATAACAATGCAAATATGAAATTAATTATAAAGAGAAAAAAAAAAAGAAACAATTATGAACATTAAGGATTGCACTCATAGCAGTGGTCTAAATTTACTACATATAGGAGTAAGAACAAAAAGATAATCTTTGTTCAAAAGAAGGACAATGTATAGACATTGATAGGAAGTGGGGAGAAGATAAATAGTATGGAGAATGGGAGGGGGAGAGAAACGAGGGGGCTGTAGTAGGGCTATAGTAACAGAACTGAGGGTTTAGGAGGTTAGTTTAAGCAGAATTTAATAACAGAGAAAGAAAGTTAGGAGATGCAACAGGTTATACAATAGGACAGACTAAGACTACGTGCGGTCAAGGCAACAGCATAATTTCAAGTTTAGTAGGTGGGATTTAAGCTCCTTTTTAAAACAGGGAACGGAAAGGTTGGATCTAATATGGAGGGGGAGTTTGTTCCAATTTAGTGAGACAGAGTGTTTGAAAAGTAGTTTGCCAGTATTCCTTTTGGGTTTATAAACTGTGAGAAGATGCTGATCAGCATTCTGGAGAGGCCAGGGGTGGGGGGGAGTAGAGAGTAACATGGGAGACGAGAACAGGGCACGCAGAGGGGTTGTTGAGTATGGAAAAGGTAGTGTGGAGTTGCAATGGTAGGAGAAGGTGCGGAAATTCCAGCTACTGAAGTCTATTTAGTGAGAGGCAGTGATGCGACAAGAGTGGTTGATTTAGAATAATCTGGCAATTTTGTTGTATGTTAGTTTCTGGACTGAGGTAGTTTGGATATTGGTAATGATGGGGGAAGTGTATAGAAGACTAAGAAAAATGCCTCTGCAAGAGTGCATTTAGTGGCAGTAGTGAGGATTTTTTTGTTCCTATAAAGTAGTCCAAGTTTTTGGTGGTTTTTTTTTTTTGATGGTCTGTTATATGTGCAAGTCAAATTTTTGTCGGTCATCAGTTATTACCCCAAGGAGTTTTGTGTTTGAGGTATAGGAGATAGCGGTGTCATCTAGGGAGGAAAGAGAAAAGTTGGATTTAAGGTGATAAGAGTGTCTAAAGTAGGAAGTGAAGGAGCTGAGTTTTCTTTGGGTTAAGGATTAGTTGATTTTTTCTGAGCCATTTTCAACAGAGATAAAGGAATTCTGTGTTAGTGTGTGTAGTTCAGAGATAGTATTGGTGATGGATAACAGAGAAGAGTCATCTGTGTATTGTATTACAGATGAGAGACTGCAGGATGAATGTAGATTGTTGATAATGTTGAAAAGGAGTGGTCCAAGTATGAAGCCTTGGGGTACTCCTGTTTGAACAGCAAGGAAGGGTGAGAAAGCCTGCTGCCGTCTAACATATGGGTTTCAACAATTTGTTTTTTTGACCAATTGACATAGACCCGACTGTAACATATATTAAAAGGGTCTATATTAAATTAGTGAATGCTTAAAATAGTGAACGCTGATTTATCGACCCTTTAAAAGTGAAAGCTTGAAATCCCGAAGACACGGAACAGAGATTTTTTTCCCCAGGGAAAAAAAATTGCTGGGCTTTTTTTGGGACTTTGCCATTTCCTCCACTGTGGTGTGATCTCGGAGTTGGCATATTTAAGTAGGGGGGGTGTGGGGGGCAAAGCCCCCCACTTTATTTAGTGTTTTGGAGGGGGGTGGTTTGTTTTGCAGAACAGCAATTTTTTTCCTTGGGGAAAAAAATTGCTGTTCCGTGTCTTTGGGATTTCAAGCTTTCACTTTTAAAGGGTTGTTAAATCAGCGTTCGCTGATTTAATATAGACCCTATTAAAATACTGTGTGACTAAAGTGCTCAATATTAGTTATTTTCCCCAGTGGACTTCTAACAAACAAATAAAAAGTAATACTACAAATTACAGTTCATTTTGTCAAAACTTGGACCCTTAAGTGCACACAAAATGACAATTTTATTTTTGTCGTTTTCTCTTTACTGTAGCTGCCTGAGACAGAAGAATATTTTCTGTCAACTACTACATATTATATATGTGGAAATTAGCAGACCTTGTGAAAGCAAACCATGTAAGTCAACAACAGGTTTGCATACAAGTCATTTTAATGTGTGGTGTAGCAACATAATTTAAGTAAGTGTTTCTGCTGAATACAAAGTCAGAATAGTTTTTTTATACAGAAAAACTTGTATCTAAAATCTTTGAGGCTCCTTCTGCTTTTTGCATATATTTGAAACTTGCTTTTAATCAAGAGTTGAACAACAGAGAATATTCATCATGGTTTACACCACACACACACACACACACACACCTCTCCATAGATATAGATATATATATATATATATATATATATATATATATATATATATATATATATATATAAACTTGTATCTATTTCAGTAATTGTGTATCCTATGAAAGACAGCATATTTGTATAATTAAATATTATCCTTGGGGCAGGAATATATCAGTGGTAGATTTAGGCATGGGAGCAGGGGTGCGCACTGCCCCATTTTTAAAGCTGTAGATCCATGGAAAAGAAATGCACTAAACTGTTCTTTTTTTTGAAATAGGAAAAATGTACCTCCAAAATGGTACATTTTTTGGTTTCAACTAACATTTTTTTAGTGTTTCAGTGAAATTTTGACTGAAAGCTACAGTTGAGCTGTAGAGTTGTGGAAAAGAAAATGCACTAAACTGTTCTTTAGTTAAAAATGGAAAAATGTACCACCAAAACAGTACAGTTTTCAGTTTCAACTTACATTTTCAGTGAAAGGTACATCGGAGATGAGGTTGGAGTTTGCAGTCAGGTGATCTATGTGACACTGTTCTACTGCATCTCCATTGTAGTTGAGTTAGACATGTTTTGATGACAGCTTCAACCCTTGTAAGAAAAAGAAAATTTGATCTATAAACAGTATTTGACCAGAAACATCCTGAGCTTATGAAGTTAAAGTTCCAGCATTACAGAGAACTGCTGCAATTCACATGTGAGTGAGAAATAACAGTTTTCAGTGTGACCCTAAGGTAATTTGTTTTCTGACGTAGGACTTGAAGGGGCCAAAGTGGTATAGTTGAGAAACTACCTCGCTTGGCGAGCTACCAAATGTACTCTTTCATGTGGCACATAGTTGAGAATGACACATTAAGTGATTAGTTCTTTCTCTCATTTATTACACTATTGGATTCATTTTGTTTACTGCTTTAGGACTCCTGATCAAACTTGCATGTAGCTGTTATTTCTGTAAATCATGACTGGGAATTTTAGCTATACTGACTGTGAAATAAACATTTTATAAAGGCAATATGAATGGGCAGTAATACATAGTGTTGGGCTCATGTATTTGTTTTATGTGAAAGGTGATATACTTATATGCATTATGTGCAAGTATTGAAACAAGGAGAGCGGGAGAAGGGTTGTACATATTTACAATGCACGTGTTAGGAAATAAGTGAAAATGCTTAGTGACAGCACATGTTCACAACAGAATGCAGGAAGTACACAATAGATATCTTCTATTCCTTCTTCTCAGTAATAACTTATAAGTAACACTGATTTTTAACTGCCTGCATTTCATTGTTTGTGGCTCTCATAGGATGGAATCCCACATTGTATCAGTAGGATGGCTCTACTGTATGGAATGGAGAAGCTCAGCCAGAGTTGCATAAAGTTTGCCAAGCAGTGCCCACTATCTCCAGCACCAGGCTTCCACTTAGTTTTGTGTTCATAAAAGGCTTGTGTTAATACTCCACATAGGTATGAGGTACATAGGTGGAAGTCACTTAGCAGTTAAGAAATGATTACTTTTTTTTCTAGATAGCCTTGGATTTAGTTCTAGTCCAGGAAGTTTATCGGATTCTGGTAGGTTATTGACAATTGCAGCTTCACCTCTTCTAATGTTCTGGGACGTCTGTGGCATGGAGGAGTGCTAGTGCAATTAATTACTTGATATTTAAAGCAAAGTTGGGGAGCTTCCATATGGGGTTGTTACTAAAGTTTTTTTTTCTCATCCTGATGCCACATTATTTCACCACAATTAAATAACCCTTCCTGATTGCTTCTGGAAATTTTGTTACACAAATGCATGGCTGTTTCTTTGAAGTATGAATGGATATATTGTTTGGTTCTAACTGATTTTCCAGTCTTCCATCCACTGCCTGGAACAAAACTAAATATAAGACAGTGTTGTATTGGTAGGTGTTGAGCTACATGTGGTGCCAAACACCATGTAAAACTGTTAACAGATATTACCTTTCATGAGAAATTTGCAGTCAGCCAGCCAAGTATTTAATGCCTGCAGACTTTGTTATGTCTTCCTCATTGTGACAGTTGCATGGCTTGCTGTTTTACCTACTGTTTCAGTGAGGACGTTATTGGAATATAGAGGGCCTCTGTCTGCTGGAGTCTTTTCTTTTCAGTAACTTGCATGCATTTGGCATGTTTAGACAACTCTCCTTTTAAATCTCTTTGTAGAAGGCACTGCCTGTACACCCGCTGTCTGGATCATGCAAGCCATTCTGAATAATCTATGGGTTCTGCTGTGTACTGCTCTTTTATGTCCAATATTTTCTTTATCACATCAGCAATTATGAAATCTGGGGCATGTCGGTGGCTTGTGCTGTAAAGAAGCTCCTCACCGTAGATTTTTAGCATAGTTACTGCATGGCCTTTACATGGTTTCTATATATGCATTCACAAGCTCAGAATGATATAGCATCATTGTATTTCCCCAAAAGATACATGAAGCCTTCAGTTCTGAGTTTTTTTCTTTTTTTTTTGACTGCATGGTCACACTCAATACTATCCACTGTTAGGGGCATGCTTGTGGGTAGAACACATTTAAATATCTTAGCCTATCACTCTGTCTGTTTTAGTTGTTGTTTTAGTGAGAAATCACTGTGGTCATTCCAGTTGTGACAAGTGTTTGGGAGAGGTACATACTGAAAGCAGCATTATACTCTATGATCGGCCTAATGAGTGCTGAGTAGAGTGGAATGTTACATGCTTGGATCTTGATGCAATAACTTTAGATATAAGTTATGCAATGAGAAAAGGCCTGCTTTACAACAATGCAACCATTGTGATCAAAGAACAATTCATTGTCAGCGTAGGTGACATATTCCTAATAAAAGTATCAATTTTGCAGAGTTGTGCTGTCAGTGTGATACATGCTTTAGTAACTTTTTCTTAGAAGTTGACCAGGTTATGTAGGCAGGACCTGCCCGCGACTTATTTGAACTGAGCTGAGTTGAGAATCCGTAGGTTACCTGTATCTTTATTTATTTATTAATTAATTTCATAATGATCCATAGTCTTACTCATCAGACTAGTGGCTCTATAATTACCTGGCCCACTAAAGCCCCACCTCTGTGTAATTGAATGGCTGTTGCTCTTCCCATTCTTCCAGCACAAGGTCTGTTTTGAGTCTGATATTGAATAGCTTTTGTGGGGGATCAGACAAGCCATGTTTTAAGCTAAACAATAGGCAGACTGCAATGTTATCTTGCAGATTTGAGGGGTATAGTTGAGAGAAAGTGATACGAGAGTATTGGAGGTAAGTTGGGGTGATGTTTGAGCTAAATCTGCCTGCCAGTAGATTGGCTATATCCTATGGGTCTGACTATGTGATATTATTTACTGTTAACTCTGCATAGTGCTGGTCATTGTGTGATTTTTAACATACTTTCTTGTTGTCCTTCGCCTTGGTGGATGCGTTTACCTCAAATCTGCCTTTGGTTGATTTAACCAGCATGTGGAGGCTTCACTAGAAAATAATTATATCTTCTTTATCTAACAGAAAATGAATTGTGCTTAAAACCATTGTAAAAACAGTGGCCCATCCAAAAATGTTATGGTCTGCTTAGGAAAGCTTTATGAGTTTAGTTATTTGGTACATCAATTAAATGGAGCTTTCACTAACTTAGCCATTACCCTGTGTCTGTGGTTTATATTTTAAGTTATATGACAATAAAGTAGAGTTTGCTGTAAATACATATCAGTGCTTTGAATCCAGTTGATTACAATCCTATATAAAATGCTACAATGTTTGCAATAGCTTTAATACATTACACATGACTAAACTGAGTATTTGCTTTTTGTGATGTTTCCATAACGTCTACATCCTTAATTGCTGTGTTATTTTTACTTAAATGAACTTCACTGCACCCTCATAAATCATCATTTACTTTCAAAAAATTACTTAAATCTTTCATTGTGACTAGTACCCCTTCAGTGGAACTTTTTCCTAGGTTATGCAACTATCTCTTGCTGTCTTCACTGTACAGTATCCAAAGCAGATGATATATTGCACTTTGCATATTTTGTATATAATGTATACTGCTTTTGTTATTCTAGCTAGAAATTTATGGTAAGATTGTATGTCTGTTTTTTAAGTTGTTATCTCTCTATGTATGCAGAAAATGTGATTGTATTTAAATTTCATTTGTACGTGGAGCTTTTCTCCCCAGGCCTCCACTGAAAATGGGCACTTTTTGGCCCAGTGGACCATCCTAGTAAACAAATGCAAATAAATAAATAATTTGTATGCCAGCTATGCCATGGAAGGAGACCGTGACTTGGCATGGGCAACCAATCATTTCTTCCAGGTGTTGAAAAACTTGTACTATCTGTACATATGCTGTGTGCTGAACAGGAAATATCTGTTTCTACTATAACATCCACAGCAAAATCATGTGGAATTGAATGTATACTGCTGTCTTTTCACACATAATGTCAGAGCTTCTTAAGAAGAACTTTCCACACCCACCAAACCCAGAGTCCCACTTTCTGACTCCCACCCCAGTAGTCAACTAATTAGACTGTGTCCCCCATTTTGCAGATTCCTGGATCTGCCACTGTATTTGATTACATGATTATATCTAGCTAGACGTCCCTTGGTATGGCAGTAAAGAAACACATGCACAATCCGTTCTATCTTCTGCACTTGTCTGTTTGAAATTCTGGCTTTGATGAGATTCTGCTCAGCTGGTGCCCCATTTCTGGGGTTCAGTTTCTTACTTCTGTTTTTTTCCCTTATATATACCCATTAATATCAAATCTGTCAGTCAAACTGTACCATATGTACAAGGTTATATTGTATTGTACTTATATTGTCTTTCTGTTACAAATTGGCCTTTCATCATCTCTTTCTATTCACTTTTTGTGCCATTCTATATATTTTTGTATAATTGTTTCCCAACTGAACCTGATTTCTCATTAGTACACACAATTCTCTCTACCCAAGAAATAAATAGGATATTTACTATATATATATATATATATATATATATATATATATATATATATATATATATATATATATATATTTTTGCAAAATAGTGGAGCTGACACACTATGCAAAACAGCAGTGTAAAGTATCATAGTGTGCTTTCTGATTCCTTTTTTGATCCTTTGGGCTAGAGCAAAGATACTGTACATCACTGATATGTTTATTTCATCTGCTCACAGCATTGTTTTCTGAAGCTATTCCTCTCTTCGTGCAATGCTAGATAACCAGTCTTTCTATAGTATTTCATTTTAATTTCTACAGGTGCATTAAAATGTGCACTGGCTGCAGGATGAACGCTCTCCCTTCACCTTTCATTAAGCATTTCCGATGCGGGAATTACTTTTAAAATGTAAAAATTTATTATCTTGACACAATGACTCCACCATCATACAATCAAGCACATTGTATCAAAAAAGGTAATTTGCATTCCAATACTATCAGAAACATACAGTCTATAGAGTCAGAAGCCTTCACTTTGAAATATGGTAACAGATGTCACATAAAAATGAAATGAAGTAATTACCTTCTCACTTTTACTGATCTCAGTAATTTAAAAACATTTTCCAATGTGCATGTTTAATATTTTATACTAGACAACCTCCTGAATTTAAACAACTTCCCTCAGACCCATTTTTTCCAGTGCATTATTTTTGTAAATCTTGCTATATAGCCTACTTTCAGTTAACATACTTGTCTCATTAATTGTGCATGCACTCCTGAACCAAGAACAGGCATAGTCCATGTATTAATGGAAATTACTTTATATAGTATTATCTATTGATTTCCATCCCATAATATATCAGTTTCCTTTTTTATTCAAAAGTAGCTGAAACGTAGTTTGCAATTTGTAAACTGGGTTTTATCAAACAATATGTATTATAGGTCTTAATATGTACTATAGGCCATTCCCATGCAGTTCATTATAAACTTTCCTTTTCAAGTAACATTTTACATATAAAACATGTATTATTGTATTTCTATTAATTAAATTCTTATTTTCTGAATAGTACTTAATGATTGTGATTGTTTTACAGTGTCATTAGAAATATTAATTACACTTTGATTATATAACATCCTTTTTTCATGTAAACATTTCTCCTTTTTAAGTCGTATCCTCATTCAGTGTTCCCAACATTTTTATGGATTCTTCCACTTTTTAATTGCTTCATCTCCTTTGTTTTTATCCATTACTAATTTTTAAAAACAGGAAAAGACTTCACAAGAAATATCTCTCTTGACATGCCCATAGCTTGTGTTGCTGCACCTATTAACTCATTGTCTGTGCCCTTACCACCTTTTCTTTCCTCCCTCTGTTTTTTGCCAGCTCATCTTCTGCCTGTTGAGCATCTGTGTAGGTTTTTAATCCAAGTGAAGAGAAGACGTAAAGTAATACAGGGAACAATAACTTGAAACAAAGTTTCATTATTCTGCATAGTCTTAAGGAAAGAGTATTCCTAAACCACTGTTCTCCCAGGGTTAAATGGCAATTTTAATCTCATGCCCATCCTTAGACATAGAGCTTTAATATCACATTAGGACAGTGTATTTTTTTATACCGTTTTATATATTTTTTTACACTTTTTGAATTATTTTACATTCCAATACTTAACATTTTACACAATAGGGAGAGTGCTGATGGTCAGTATGCTTTACCGTCTGAGTGTTACTATTTTGTTTTACTGCTTCTTTAAAAGATTTAGGTCAATTTTGCCACATATTTTGGGTTATATTTTATTATATTTTCCATTTTAAAAATTTTTGTATTTAGTAGGCGTGTCTTTTTTGTACTGTATAATTGGAAGTTTGTGATTTAAAAAATGGGGGGGGTTAGCTTGTTTCTTTTTGTACCTACTACTAAAAATGATTTATCTTAATGGAATGATGGATTAATTAAGAGTCATGTGATGGAGTTCCTATAAATATTCAGGGTTGTTTTATTGATGTATTCTGAAGAAGTCCTGGATTGTAAGGATGAAAGTGCTTAATAAAAATACATTTTTTATAGCACTGGTGCCCATTGGTTATACAGGTCGACCACTACAGTGGCTTTTGGTTTATTTAACAAACAATGACTTCATCATTTCTGATTTTCTAGACTTCATAAATCTTTTTATACAACCTATAGTTCTATAACTATCACTAACCAACTGGTTGATATGATTAGAAAAACTCCAGACTGGATCTACCCATGTACCC
Source organism: Protopterus annectens (assembly GCF_019279795.1). Classification (NCBI taxonomy): domain Eukaryota; kingdom Metazoa; phylum Chordata; order Ceratodontiformes; family Protopteridae; genus Protopterus; species Protopterus annectens. The sequence goes on along the minus strand of NC_056747.1, from coordinate 164,493,635 downwards.
AGGTCCTTAAATGAATCTACAGTTTCAATCACTGTGTGCTGCATTAGTCACCTTTCAGTTTATGTCTCCCAAATCTCATATGCTTAGTTTTTTATGTATTTATCAGCATATTATTCTCCTGTGCCCAAATGACCAATTTAATCAAGTTCTTTTCCAGACATACCCTATCTGTAACACATGCAATCAGTTCACCTAATTTCAAGTCATCTGCATACAGTCTGTAGAACACCTCAAATGAAAAAGATAGATCTGAAAGATACAATCAAACAAGTATGGGCCTAGGACAGAGCACAGTGGGACACCCTAACTGTAACCAAGAATTTCACCTGTCCATTTGCTGTGTGATACTTGCCATGTCTTATTTGTAAGCCATGCAGCTGCCCATCTTATCAAGAGTACATTGATATTTAGTTATTCTAATTTATCGATCAATGTTTTGTATATGACCCTGCCCTGTCAAATGCTGAAGTTAAATCTATATAAATTACATCACAGCACAAATTTTCATTCATAGCTGTTATTATATTATTATAAACCATCTTGGTACAGGTGGTGATAGAGCTATTTTCAACCTATGTATGCTGACATATAATTTCAAGTCCCAACCTTTCTAATTCTGGCAATAACTTATCTGATATCATCTTCTCCATTATTTTTTCACAACATGAAAATGGACTTAAGGGTCTGTATGACTCTGGGTTTGTCCTACTCCACTTTCTTTTAAACACAGTTTTAATAAGTGCATGTCTTCAAGCTTGAGGAATCTTCCCATATTTATTCGACCTAGCAAATAAATAATAGCTATAATGCTATTGTAAGTTCTTGCTGAAGTGTTTAAAGTCATTATTACTAATTCCATGTCCACCCTGTGCTTTGTTTAGATCCAGTTTGCATAGTTCTTTTTCAATATAATCTAATTTAATTTCAATATCTGAGTTTACCTGGATGTCACAAAGAGAACTTATTAGACCCTTTATGAAGCCAAACTGTTTTTGCAAAAGATTTTGAAAATATATTTCTAATCTGTTGTGCCTGAGAATAAAATTTAGAATCTACACACAGCTTATCAATTTGTATGTCTTTACTCCTTCCATATTTTATGCATCTGTAAAATGGTTTCCTATTATGCTTGTTGCTGTTGTTGTGACTTTCGGCTTTTCCCGGTTAGGGGTCGCCACAGCCGAACTCCGGTCCGCTAATGATTGGCAGTTGATTTTTACGTACCGAGTTGCCAGCCCTGACGCACAACCTTCAACGAAGGTACGCCCATTCACGCATGTCTCCACGTAGAAGACACTGTGAGAGTCAAACCGGACAGCGTCTTACTGTGAGGTGACAACGCTACCGCAGCACCACCACCGCTGATGCTCAATATCTTTAAATACATTTTCTTAATTTTTTTCTTGATCTTGTCTCACACTATCCTTAACTTGTTTGTCCATCTGTTTATTTCATTTTTCAAAGTTGTAGTTCGACATTTTTCCATTTTATATTTTTTGACTACTAGCCCTCCTCGTGGTCTGGTTTGGTTCCTGGTGGTGTGCGACAGCCACAAATGATTAAATATTTTACTGTTATAGTCTGTAGATAAGGATTATTATACAGGACTTTCTTTTCTACTAACGGTATAGTTTCCCTACTCTGTTTGTACCATGCTACTGTATTTTATCTCAGTATTTCTTCATTATGTAATGTATCTGTAAACTGTAATGCACTGTGTTGCTGACGACCAGACTTGGAAGACAACCTGGTGTGTAAATCAGTAGTTAATGGCTTTTTGTTAGGTTTCATCCTTACGAAGGTTTGCCACTTTAACTTGTCATTAAACTGTTCATTTATTCTTATGCTTGCTATTTTCCCGCATTTAACTCACCTGACACCTGTGTCCTACTGCTTTGCATCTAGATGTGTACTTACCTGGTTATTTGAAGCTTGCGAGTGTCTGGCCGTTAGAGGCATTATCACTCTTGTAGCATTGCTAGTCTTTGTGCAATCATGGCATTAAAGAAATGTTTACCGAATGTTAGTATAAATACAGTGCCTGGATTGTGATTTTTGCTCATTGAGCTTTTTACACTTTCCTACTGCCTTTTAACTGATATTGGCTTCTTCTACATTAGCAGTAGCATTTGTTTGCATATAGCAAATGTGTTAGTGTTTCTAATTCAACTTTGAAGGTACGTTGCTTCTTTCATAAGCTTTAAACTTTTGGCTGAGTGTGAGTCAGTTATTTTAATGTGTTTACCACATTCTCATTTTCTGCAGCTGCTCTATTAATACATGTATTGTTGTTTTATCACGTAACTGTTCACTAACATTTTAATCAGTCCCTAAAGCTTGTATTTTTCCTGTCATATGAACGCCAACTTTTTAACAGCCAAGATAGAGTTTGCATTTCTATATGAAGCTGTACTGTGGATTTTCCATCTGTTTATGACAGACACCTTACCTCTTATTTAAGCTAACTGCATGTATTGAACTTTCCTTGTAAGGTTGCATCTCACAGCAGTGGCTATAGTTTCCTGTATAGTATTTTCCCTAGACTTGCTGTGGTTGGAACTGTTCTATATTTGATAGTAACAATTTTTAGAGTGGATTTTGTTGTTTATCAGTACTGCATTTAAAGAATACTGTGCATTGTCTACTTACTCCAGCTAATTTCTCTCCAATCTTGTTTTTCCATACTTCTTCCTACTAATCTCTATCTCCATCTAGTTTCTGACTACCCCCCTTCTACCCTGTTCTCCTGAACTACCTCTACCTCCATTCCTGACTATTGACCCTTGTCCTCTTTTGCATTTTTATTCCTTATATACTTATTTTTGCCTATCTTTCCTCTCTCTTTTTTTTAGGTTGAAAGCCTTTCCTGCTCATTTTTGGTAAAGCAAGTTATCACCTCCCATCTCCCAAATGAAAATAAGTTCATCTTGAAGGCTTACATGACTCAACTCTACACTCTTCCACCTCAGTGGAGTATGTGCAGTAGATAATTACTTTCTGATGTATTTATTTTTGGTGTTTGTAAGGCTACCTGCACATCCCTGAACCATACCTCTGCCTCCCCATCCCAGACACTCTTGAAACCCAACTAGCCTCCCTCACAGTTTCTTATCACTTTACTTATCCTCCTCACTGATCTTACCTTTCTACTCTGCACTTATTTCTCTGATTTTTCCTTGCTATCTCCACTATCTCCTCCCCCTCAACATTTCAGTCTCCCAATCAGTCTCCTCTGTCCTACACACCTAGTCTTACCCTTTATACCTACCCTGCTGTACTCTACTAGCTTGCTCTCTCACTGAACGTTTTTATTCTCCTCTTTTGAACATTATGACAGCTCACCCTGCTCTTTCTGTTTCATTACACATTGTTTTTCTAATCTGGCTATTTGCTGTATCCGGGCCTACCCCACTATGCTCGGGCTCACTTCGCTCCCCTACCCTGCCCCCATTCCCACCCACCCATTATCAATTTCCTTTATAGCTACACACCACACCCACTCTTCCTCCCTCTGTCACTTCCTGCTCTGTTTCTCCAATTGAAACATACTCCTCCCACTAGAACCCACCCTTTAAAATATACTAGCATTGCCTTTCTTCCTGCTCTTTATCCAATCTAAACACACTCCTCCTATTTAGCATTACCCTTACCCCTCCTACACTGATTTCTTCTTAGAAGTTTGACCTCTCTTTATCTCTTCCTCCTTCCTCCTCCCCAATCTCTTACACTTACATTATCACTTCCACTTGTACTACATCCACCTTCACTTTCTCTCCCAAGCATATACCCTTCTCTTCACTCCATCTTTGTAACCCTATTATCTCTATTCACATCTTACTACTTTCCACATTATCATGTCCTCGTCTTTCCTTTCCCCCTCTTTCCTCTCCTTTTTATCCCTCCTTTTACTGTTCTTTCATTTTACTTCTTTCCACATTCATCTCACTCTCCATCCTAATTCCCCTACTTCCTCTTGCTACACTACTCACTCTAATATCACCCTCACTCTTTTCCTTATCTGAATTCCACTTACCTAAAATTAAACTGCCTCCCACATCTCCCAACCTAACCATGTAAAACTGAAATTAATCAACCCATTCTCACTTATATCCTCTCTCTCACTCATCTTACATTATCCTACTCTCTGGTGACCTTCACCCAAATCCTGACCCTCAAGCTAAGCAGACTACTCCTTCCACAGCCACACACACTCCACCAAATACTGGCAAGTATCTTCCTAAGCATCTCTCTTTCCTCTCCATCAATATCTACAGTATCCTGAACAAAATTACGGAATTTCACACTTTGATAACTCAGTACTCTCCCAACATTGTCACTCTCTCAGAGACCTGGCTTAAACCTCATATTTCTGACAAATAATTCCTCCCCCCAGGATACAACATTCTTTGTCTAGACAGAACCCATAAGAAAGGAGGTGGTGTTGCTATTCTGTATTCCAACTTCCTAACCCTAACTCCCCTTCCTAACCCACCTCCCTCCTTCTTCCCTGCTGAGCTTCTAATAGCCAACTTTAAACCTAATCCCTAAAAGGGCATAACAGTTGCTGCCATCTATATACCACATGGTGACAATATACCCATACTTGAACAGATTCTTAACTGGTTGTCTGACCATATACCCAATGAAACCATTATACTGGGTGATGTTAATATCAATTGGCTTACCCTTATAAGTAACTCACCTTCCGCTAGCATAAACCTATATGGTTTCACCCAGCTCATCTCCTCTCCTACATTTCTTAACAAATCCAGCAACTATAGCTCTATTATTGACTGGATCCGCAATACCAGTCACAACCTCTACTCTCATACTGCTACATTACCTGACTCCATTAGTGATTACTGCCCCATATAAACCCTCAGAATCTCCCCCCACATCCCCAAACCTCACAAATACAAGGAAATCCGAAAATTATTCACTTTTAACCCTGACACATTTAATCACATCCTCTCTCAAATTAACTGGACCTCACTCTTTACATTACCCCTAGATGATGCTATCTCTTTTTTTAACTCCACTTTTCTTAACATACTCAACTCTCTTGCCTCTTCACGCACTGTCAGAGTCAAATTCCATAACTCTCCCTGGCTATCACACACAACTCATACTCTCATGTACAAAAGAGACTCTGCATGGAAACTCTGATCCAAAACTAAATCTCCAAGCCATTTCCAAACCTACATGGAACTCCGAAATCTCACTAGAAAGCAGATTAATCAAGATAAAAATAATTGCTATAATTAGCCTTAATCATCACAATCCAATAACCCTAAAAATGTTCTGGAGCACTATTAACCAAATTATCCACCCAGGTAACCCATCAAAACCCAACCCTTGTCCCAATAACTCTCTCCTCAAAACTGCTAACTCCTTTAACTCCTATTATATTAACACTATTAGTCAACTTATGCAAAATTCTTCTCTACCCCACTCCCCACACTACAACAACAACACCTCAGGTTAACTTCCTCCTCTCCCTAAAAACAGTCCCCACTAGCTACATTAAAAAACTCTTCCTCAAGCTAAAACCCTGTTCTTCATCAGCAGACAACCTTTCATCTATCTTTCCAAAATGTGCCGCACCATCCATAGCATACCCAGTTTCCATCCTAATTAACCGTTCTATCACTGAATCAACTGTTCCAACCCTTTGGAAAAAATTATATACTATTCCTATACACAAAGGTGGCAACTCCTTAGAACTCTCAAACTTTCGACCAGTTGCTATACTTTCTCCCCTCTCCAAAGTCCTTGAACACTGTATACACAAACAAATCTTGTCCCACCTACTACAATACAATCTGATCACCCCTACCCAACATGGCTTTCATCCTCACCATAGCACCTCCACTGTACTTATCTCTTTCACCAATACTATCTCCCAAGCCAGAGACAATAATAAACTCATTTCTTGTCTATTCTTAGACCTATCCAAAACTTTTGACACAGTCTCTCATTTGATCCTTCTTTCAAAGCTTTCTCAACATAACCTTTCCCCAACAACTAATTATTGATTTAGCAGCTACCTTTCAGACCAGTACCAATCTGTCAAATGGCTCTCTGCTCTCTCTCCTTTTCTCCCTATTAACACAGGTGTTCCACAGGGCTCCATCCTTGGACCCCTCATTTTTAATATCTTTACTAATGATCTCCATAAATCTTGTCCTCAGTCATCTCTCATACGGTACGCAAATGACTCTACCATTATTTCTTTAGCTGACAATCCTTCTGACCTACAAACTCTCACACAAACATCTTTCAACCATACCAAAACATGGCTAACTCAACACCTTCTTATACTTAACCCCCAAAAAAACAAAGTTGATACTTTTTCTCCCAAAATCCCATCTCTCCATTAAATCCTCCTTCACCATCTCTTCACTCAACAACACTATAATAGCTCCAGAAACCCACACCAAGCTCATTGGAGTAATTATTGATGGCCAACTCAAATTTGACTTTCACATACATCACAGTATAAAGAAAACCAATCGAAAACTTGGTCTTCTCTATAGAAATAAAAAAAAATTCTTACTCCTGAAACTAGGATAACCCTTGCCAATGCCTAGCTCCTCCCTAATATCTTTTATAGTGCACAAATCTTTACTAACCTTCAGTCTACACTTCTCTCTAAACTTGAATCCTACCTACAACAAAGTGGCTAGATTTGCTGCAAATTTGCCTTACAAATCCCACCACTGTCTTGCCCTCAAGTCACTACATTAGCTTGACTTTCCAAACCATCTCAAATATATCCAACTTCTTACCATTCACTTCATTCTCAACAAACCACTTTCCTGTCCTAGTCTCTCTTCACTAGTCTCCTATTACACTCCCACTCATTCTTTAAGGAGCTCAGATAAACATCTTCTACAAATTTACAAACCTAACAAATGTGTAGGACGAAACTTATATAGCTACTCTCCAGCCATCCTCTGGAACAGGCTTCCCTTGACTCTAAGAAGCCTATCCCAGACTCCTACTTTCAAAATCTCTCTCAAATACTACCTTACTCATTACTTGCCCCTGTAACCTCCCCCCTTTAACCTAGAACACATCTTGTCTCTTCATACCTCTCTTACCATCCCTTTATCAGCTTACTATTCATCTCTTCCTCCCTCACTATTTTCTTATCAAACCCCCTCTTCCCCTCACATCTTCTTGCCACCACTTACCTTTTACCTCTTGACCTGCTCTTTCCTACCTAACTCTTAACAGTAAGAATTTTATAATTCTTTCTTCTGTCTTCTGTCCTACACTTATATAGTGCTATTTTCTGATTTAAAAATATGTATAAATAGTGTGAGTCTTGTATTCTATAAATTGTCTGTTTGTTGTATATATCACATTATAGTGTGGAGCTTTTCGGCCTCCTCTGAAAATGGACATGTATCCAGTCAGACTATCCCAGTCAACAAATGTAACATAAATAAATAAATAAATAAATAATAACAAATAAATTGTCTGTCACCATAATCAAGTATCTTGTTCTTATGAAAATATATCCTCCTGACGTTGTGTGCTTAGATCTGAATGTTAAACATTTTTTTTTTTTGCATTCAAACAATTTCTCTTTCAAATTTTTCCATATCTCTTCTGCAGTATTTCCACTGAACGCATCACTCCAATTAGTTTCACATAGTGATTGCTTTGCTTTCATATAATTTGCTATTAATCTTCTGTGTGTTGGTTTAGATTTCAGTTTGGCAGAATTATCTAGCAACAAATTTACCTTAATAACCCCATGATCACTGCACATCAGTGGTGGTAAAACTTGACGTGAAGTAACAGTAATTTCCTTAGGATATTTTTCTATTTACATACATTATACATCACACGTTTCCTTTCTTTTTAACTATCATCAACCCAACATCACATAAATTGCACGATTCCTGCCTTCCCTTAAACCTTACTCCTCCTCCTGAAAATTATTCTACATGCATTGTTTCCACAGTTGCTGTTTATGTCTATGAAATTCTCCTCTTCCTTTTTCTAAAGATCTCTCATATAGTTCATTTATCTCTTTTATAATATTCAATATTTCAAATACAGTTGATTTAGAATTTGATTTCAATTTTTAGTAATTGCTTTTTTGGCAGTCAAAAGAACTAAACTTAACAAGGCTTTATTTTGCTATTCAATTCTAATCCTGACACATGTCCTTTTTCAGCTGAGGCCCTGGGAGAAAAGCTCCAGTCAGAACAAAGACATACAAAACATGAAAACCAAATGGAACCAATACAAGTCATCAAAGGCAAGTAGCAATAGTTGCAGAAAATAACATAAATGTAACCAAAAGAAATCGACAAAGGCCAAGTAGCAATAGTATGCAATATGTTTTACAATCTACTGTTATTCAAACATTATAGGCTCATAAGTAGGTTCATAGGTAGGTACTAGGCTATTGGTCTTGGGGCCTTTATAAGCCTAGCCAAAAAGGTTCCCTGGCTTTTGCCACCCAAGAAAATTGTTTTTCTGTGCCCCTGTCAAGCAGTGCCACAGAAGTGCTCCCTGGGGTGAATTTTCTATTTCCCATCCAGTCGTCAAGGTTTTTCTTAAAGATGGCCAATGAGGAGCTTTGCGTGACATGAATGGTAGCTTATTCCACAGTATGGGAAGTCTCTGGGACAGGAATCTATCCCTCCAGCATGTTCTGTTTATTGTGATGACAAGGTTTAGGTCCCTGCAGTGTGTGGTTTGAAGAGATTGGGATTTCGTTAAGTGTAGCATGTCCAACAGCTCTGGGTTTGACATAGCTTTGTACGTTAGGCAGAGATTGCCTCTAAGTAGGCGATATGTGACAGAGTAGAGCTGGAGTTTTTTGAGATGGTCTGCGTATGGCATCTGTTTGAGGCAGTAATCCTCTTAATGAGGTATTTCTGTGGCCTTTTCAATTGTTGTAGGTGTCTTGTGAGACACATGCCAAATGGGGCATTGTACTCTATAATGGGTCTGATGAGGGATGAGTAGAGAGGAACAATGACCTCCTTTTTTTCTAGAGGAGAACTCTTTTGTGATGAGGTGTGCCACGTAGAAGGATTTCCTGACTACTGTGGCAATGTGGTTATCAAAGGAGAGACTACTGTCCACCTGTGTCCTGAGGCTTCTTATCACACTTTAAGTGTTTAGTGAGCTACTGCCTATGTGGTAGTTCATGGGTACCGAGTTTTTCCCAAAGGGGATGACAGTGCACTTCTTGGCATTGAGCTTGAGGCCATGACTTTGACACCAAGCATCTGTCTCTGTGAGGCCCTTTTGTAGAATGTGTACATCATTAGGTGATTCTATTATGGCTCCCAGTTTGCAGTCATCTGTGAACTTTGTTAGCCAAAGACTTTCTGTGTTGGCCTGCACTTCAGAGAAGTCGATGCCAAACAGGAGGGGACCCAGGACCGAACCCTGTGGTACTCCACTCATCACTGGTTTGAAGTCGGACTTGGAATCGGCTACTTTTACTGTATGGGTTCTGCCAGTGAATCAGGTGGCCACCCATCTTGTGACATAGAGATTTATGCCCAGTTTAGTGAGTTTATCTATAATTCCAGAGTGGGGGATGGTATCAAAATCCTTGGTGAGATCAAGATAGGCTGTGTGCACTACCTTACCCTCATCTACGGCTCTAGTGACTGCTTTAAACAAGTCAATCAGGTTTAGTAGACATGATCTGCCTTTTACAAACCCAAACTGAGTGGGTTCCAGGGTTTGGAGATTACCTATGTCTTTGTTTATAAGCTCCAAGGTAATACGCTCCATGGCCTTGCAGACCAGGCTCATCAGGCTAATGGGGCGGTAGTGGTGGCACCCTCTTTGTGAAGTGGGATAACTGTTGCTTTGTGCCATTCAGTAGGTGCATACCCTGAGGTGAGGCTATGATTGAACATGGTACTTAGGTGGGGTGCCAGTTGGTTCAGTAGTTCATGCAGTACGCAGCCTGTGTTGTTGTCTGGTCCCATGGATGCTGTGTTCTTGGCTTTGGAGAGTGCGGTCTTTACTTGTTCATCCGTGATTACAGGGGCTTTGCATTTTTCTGGTATTAAGATGTCCCCTTTGGAGGGTGAGAGGTGGGTAAAGTTAGCACTGAACCTATCTGCCAAGATATTGGCAATATTGGTTGGTTCTGTATATTTAGTGCCATTTTGCTGTAGCTCAGAGCAGCTCTGACTGTTGCCATTGAGATTCTTGACATAGCTGTAGAATGCTTTGTGGTTGTCTTTGGAATCAGTGGCGATTTTATTTTCCTAACTGGCTTTGGAGGATTTTGTGAGGGATCTCAGCTTCTCGCTGAGGCTGACCAGGGAGTTCCTCCAATCTTGGGATTTTACTCCTTTTTGCAACAGCTTCTTCCTTCTGTTGTAGAGTTTGTTTATGGCAGGGGACTACCAGATTAACTTCCTGTTTTTGGAGGATAGCATCTTGGTTCTGTTGGGGATGGCACGATCTATGCACTTGTGTATGTGTTTATACAGTGCATTTGTGTAAGATTCAGCAGTCATACCTCTATTTTCCATCTGCATGGCTATCATGAAGTTTGCTGCTTCTGTCTTAAAAAGCATGAAGTTGGCTTTGGAGTAGTTTTTGATGGTGGTTTCCTTAATGGGGGGTGGGGGTGGGATATGGATGTCTAGGGTGATTAGCTTGTGGTCGGATCTGACCAGTGAGGAGTTGACCTCTGGCATGGAACACTGGTTACCCATATTGGTAATGACCAGGTCCAGGATATTGCTGCCCATGGTGGGGGTGTGGACAAGCTGATCCAAGGCATCGGAATTTATGAATCCCAGAAAACGTTGAGCGAATGAGTTGGTACATGAGTAGTTTTCCCAGTTGATGGTAGGGTAGTTGAAATCGCTCATAATTAAGATATTAGGTTGTACCTTAATATTTTCCAGTATCTTAAGAAATGAAGAGTGGGAATCCCGGGGCATGGTGGGGGAATCTGTAACAAGCTACAACCTGGATTGCAGTCTTGCCCAGTGTTACTTGTACTTGGATAATTTCGGATGCATTATGTTGAGCAACTAGCCTGGAGGTGTGGATATTCTTAATGAATATGGACATGCCTCCGCCTTTAGTGTTTCGGTCCAGGTTAGGTGGCTGAAAGGTGTGGTATGAATTACAGCCTGGTAATGCAAGGGTGCTCTCTGGAGCCTTGAACCAGGTCTCTGTCACTGCACAGATGTCAATGTTCTCCATTTTAAGGAGTGCCTCAAGTGAGGGCATTTTGAGGTTTAGACTTCTAGCACTGAGTAGCATTACCCCCAGAGTTTGCTTGCTTGTACCTGTTACGGTGGTGAATTTTGCAATTGAAGCTTGCCTAAAAAAGGCACTATAGGGGTGGCAAGAGCCTTAGCCAGTATCCGGAATCCCAGGGGTGACAGGTGCAGGCCATCTCTAGCAAAGCATCATTGTCTGTCGACCATGTCATCCCAGACAGACAGATACTGGATCCCTTTAGAATGACACCAGAAGCTTAGCCAATTGTTGAAGTCAATCATTTTATTCTTGTACTGTGGTATCATTTTGGGTGATGGCAGGATGCTACTCAGGGCTAGGGTCATACCTGCCTGGGCTACAAGATCCGAGAGCTCCTCCATGTCTCTTTTCATGTAGTCCAGGGAGGTATGTCTCAGGTCATTCACACCAACATGGACAATGACAGAGTCGTATTTGTACTTGTTGTGGAGTGACCTGAGTGCACGCATTATGTGGCAGATCCTGGCACCTGACAGGCAGCTGACAGTAACTTTCTCCTTGTTTAGCCTGATGAGTGGGACATCAGTGTGCCTAACTATACAGTCATTTATGACTAGTGTGTTGGGTACGTTGTTTTGCCTTATGGGCTGAGGTTGAGTGACACACTGATTTTGTGGGCTATGTGTCATTTGGGTAGTGTTGGGGGTGGTGGTTGTCTGCATTTCAGCTTGGGAGGTCTCTGTTGCTTGGGCAGATTTTTATTGAGAGTCTCCGTGAATGAGGGTGCATGCTTTGTGTTTCTATATATGGGTTTGGTAGTGTGGGTTTTGAAGGACTATGTGTTGAGTGTGGTGTGGTGCAGGTGTTAACCTTCTCCTCTTGACTGTCTAGTCCAGTCTTGGCTGGAGAGAGCTTGGCTTCCAGTTTGGCTATATAAATGCATCTCTCACAGGTTGTGGTGTTGGGTGGTAGGAGGAGAGGGTTGTCAGTGTACATGAGGCAATTGCTACATTGCCCCAAGATGCCCAGATTCATTAGGTGGATAGGAGAAAACACCAGGAGCTGACCCATGGACATGCCTGGATAGGTGCTTATTAATTTAAGTACTAAGAACTGTTTTCCTCTTGACAAATGAGGAAAGTTGAGTGCTGTAGTAATTTGTGGCTTATTTATTGCTTACAATGAGTTTTGAGCAAGTGCTGAGCACTAGGAAACAGTTTTGAGTGTTGAAACTAAAAAACTGGCTAGTTATAGCTAAAACTAACTAGCTTTAGCACAAATCCCAAGAAGAGAAACAGGCCGTGGCCTGTTTGGTGATCCACAGTCTTGTCCCAGATGATGCAAGGGTCTGCAGGCTTGTAGCCTTTTTCTGGTAGATGCCTCAAATAGCAACCAGACCAATCAGGTATGTTAAGCACAGACACTCACTCTCCAACCAGAAAGAGTCAGGAATCAATGCACTCTGCTCCTACTCTCACCAGGATCAGAATATAAGCACACATTCTAAGCTGTCATCTATAAAGTAGTTGTTAAGCTTTCTGGTGATGGTCAGTCTCCAGGAAATAATGTAACTCCACTCCTTCTCTCAGCAGGAGAAAACAGAAGCACTAATCCCAAAATGACTACTGAGAGGCAGAATGTGGGCTCTACAATAACTGGTGGTCTTGCAATAGATGCTTAAAGATAAGATGAAAAGAATGGTTTATCCTAAACACTGCAGTGTGCACTAGAGGAGTTAGATGTGAAAGTAGGTAACTTAAGTTTTACCTGTCAAAAGGTTATGTTTTAGTGGAGAGTCACTATTTTTAAAACAGCAAGATAGATTGAAAGGGGGTGGTCACTTTTGTATTTTGGTACTATGGAATACAGTAGGATGGCCAATAAATTTAAATAGTTGAAGGGAAGTGATTTCACAAAATGATAATTTTGTGCTTACTCACACCAGCCAGTAAAAGCAGAGAGGAAATGAGATATATGGTCAAATTAACATAACGGGCAGGTAACTAGAAAGACAGTGGTGTTTAATAACACAACAGTAACCAGGTGGGAGGGTATGAAACATTTCTGTCTGACTCACAAGAGACAGAGCTGTGGTCACTTTTCAAGTTTTAGTATGCAGTTAAAAGCAGAATACAAGTAAAACACAGTGTAAAGAAAACAAATCTCAATATAGAAAATAGAAAAAGGAAATAAAGTCATACAAAATACAACAAATAAAAAGCAAACCAACTTTTCCCTCACAGCAAACTATAGCAGAATCTGGGTAAGCCTTTCTACATTAGGACATTAGGGGAATTTTATACATGCATAAGGAAATTAGACACTTGGAGAGAGAGGTTAAAATTACAGTATAAGTAAAAATCACATAGTGTATTCCAGTTGCATTTAGGCATCAATGAGCAATTGATATTTACAAGGTAAATAGCATTATAATGTTATAAAATAATAGCAAGCCAGTGTTGGAGATGTACTTTCATTATTTCTGTGTATTTAATTGGGTAAGAGAAGTTGAAGAGGTGGCAGTGGAGAGTGAATTGGTATCTGTCAGCCAGGGCTAGAGCAGGGGCAAAGCCTCTTGCTAAGAAAATGTTTTTAGGCTTGTTTTGAATAGAGCGAAGGATGTTATGGAGGTAATGTTTTCTGGCATTTCATTCCAGATTTTACCTATGTAGTTTGCAAATAGGAATCCCCTGCTTGATGTTTGGATATATAGGTTTTTATTTGGTGTTTGTTGGTGGATTGGAGTGGTCTGTTGGTAGCATAGGGTCGTAGAAGAGTTTGTAGGGCTGGTATTTTTTCAGGATCTGAGAAGATTTTTATGGGCCATTGTTAGTTTTGTATAATGTAGGAGTTGGGGGAGGTCTAACCAGCTGAGTTGCTTGACTGCAAGGCAATGGTGTGATCTAGATGGTACATTTGTGGCATCTCTTACAATTTTATTGTAACAGTTTCAAGTTTTTGTAATTCAGATTTCTTAAGATTAGTGAGAATGAGGGCTGTGTGCAGTAAATTTGACATTAAATGAGTTTGGGCAATGGCTATTTTGGTATTTTTGGTAAAGCAGTGTTTGTTCCTGTATAGAGTACCAAATGTTTATGTATTTTTTTAACTGTCTAGGAGATATGAATATCAAATTTGAGTTTGCATCAATTTCTACTCCTAAGAATTTTGTGTGTGGTGATGGCATTATGATGATATTGTATAAGTGAGGCAATGTAGAAAGTGTTGGGGGGCAGCTTTGTTAGGATGGAAGATCATTAGTTTTTTTTTAGGGTTTAGGATTAGTTTAGCATTTATAAGTCAGGACTCAACTTTATGAAAGGCTTTTTGAGTTAGAGTCTGAAGTTCTAGTACAGAGGGTGAAGAACAAATCACTGTTGTGTCATCTGCATATTGGATGAGTGATGCATGCGTGGTTGCTAGATGGAGGCTCTTAGTAAATATACAGAGAATAGAAGTGGACCTAAGATAGAACCTTGAGGCACTCCAAGGACTACTCGTAGCAGGGGTGATAAGAACTGTTGCCAGGAGACCACTCATTGATGTCCTGTGAGGTAATCTTGGAACCAAGCAAGTATGGAATTACAGAAATATAGGTCAGCGAGAGCATTTGAAGGTTAGTATGGGAGACCATATCAAAGGCTTTTGATAGGTCTAAAAAGATAGAAGAGACATAGTTATTATTGCTCCTGTGAAAGTTGACAATGTTAGTAAATGACATTAGTATGGTGGTTGTGCTATGGAATGGTCTGAAACCATGTTGGGTATTAGCTAGGAGTTTGTTAGTAAGTAGGTAGTCAGTAACCTGCTTATGAATTACTCTTTCAAGAATTTTAGATAGGTAACAATATTACAATCACTAGATAGTTATTAAGTTCAGTTGATGGGCTGCCTTTATGTAGGGAAATGATATATGAAGCTTTCCAGATGGGAGAGACCTGGTGTTCAGCTATGGATCTATTGATTAGTATTGAAATGGGATATGCTATGCCTTCTGCTGTTAGCTTTAAGTATTCTGCAGGTAGACCGCCTGCGACTAGTGTAGTGAGTTTTAATTTTTTTCAGCAGGTTTTTGATAGTGTCAGTTGTTACTGGTTGCAGTGAGATGGTGGATGAGATGTTTGGTGTGGGGATGGGGGTTTAATTGTTGATGGTGTTTGACTTTTGGATAGTTCTAGGATGGTTTCTGTAAAGTATTTGTTAAACTTGAGTAGCAATATTGTCTGAGTTGTTGGTAGTAATGGTGGTGGGGTATACCTGTTTTGCCTGGTAGAAGGATATTGTTTATAGTGGTCCAGAATTTTTGTGGGTTTTTGTGGTGTTTGGCTTGTATTTTGGTGTAGTAGTTAACTTTATCTATTTTCATCTGTTTCTTTGCTTTATTTCTACGTTCCTGATAAGTTTATTATGTGAGTTGGGACTCATTTGATTTCCAGGTAGACCAAGCCTTATCACTAAGTCTGAGAAGTGTTAGTGTTTTCTTTTTTAGCCATGGGGCATAGTCAGATTTAACACATATATACTGGGTGCATGAGAGTTTAGACTGGAAAGGAAAGTAGAGTTGAAGTAATCCATGGCCTTTTGTAGGGGTAGTTGTTTTAATGGTGTCCAATTACAATCTTTAAGTATTTCTATAAATGTGTTGGGGTTAAGTTGTTTTTTTTATTTCTTATTTGTAGGAGAATGGGTTGTTTAGTTGGGTTTTGTTCTTTTCCTGACCAAATAAGTGGGATAATGATCACTGAAGCTGTCTGGCAAACAACCTGAGTAGAGGTATAATGCTGGCCTGTTTGTTAACATCCAGTCTACAGTGGAGTGTTTGTTGGAAGATTTATTAACCTTGGTGGGTGCTTGGATGAGTTGAGAGAAGCCATGTAGGTTAATACAGTTTTTAGAGTGTGGAGAATTGCAATCTGACCAGTCTATATTGAAATCGCCCATTATGGGTGTCTACTGGGGTAGGTTATCATTACACCAACGTAGAATGTTTTCTACCATTGGGATATTATTACCTGATGGTATCTAAAGACCTATTTTATATATATATATATATATATATATATATATATATATATATATATATATTAGGGTTAATGTTTAGTTTGACAAATATTTCAACATTTTAAGTTCTAAGGGTTTTTTCAGCTAGTGTTTCTATAGAGAGGTGTTTTTTAAGAGTAGAGCAACACCACCACCTATTTTATTTATTCTGTCAAAATGTATAATGTTGTAGCCTGGTGGAAGTATTTCATTACTGTTGGTGTTGGGATTTAGCCAGATCTTTGTAAGTAGTGTAATGTCTGGTAAGTAAATATAGATGTTAGCATTGAGATCATTAATTTTGTTGTTTACGCTTATGTTCATATTCAAAATTAAAATATCTGCTATGTCCCTACTGGGAATGATTGATGCCTGGTTAGTGTTGAGTTGAGGGCTCATGACTAAGGTGGGGGTTTGCTAGCTGGGCCGGGGTTTGGTTGAATGTCCCAACTTAGGGCTAACCTTGTAGCTATTTGGACAATATATCTCAAGAGTCTGTTAATGCTTTGTCATATTTCAAGGAGATACTGGGAGAGTTAGGATAATGAGGCGGTGGAGTTTAGCTTGGGTTAAGGTTGTGCTAATAAAGATGGTGCTACCTATATTGATGCTAACTGGATTGAGAGGAAGGGGATGGGTATTAGAGGTGGAGTGGAATGGGGGGTTTGGGGAGGATTTAGTGATATGAAGTGATGTTGGTTGCTAATATTAGTAGTGTTAATGAGGCTATCAGAAATAATATCTGGTATATTGATTTAGCAGTGAGTTGGTAGGGCATGGATCTGTTTGAATTTGAAGGATAGTTGGAGGTGGCCATTTCAGCTGTGAGGCACAACTAATTTAGTTCACTGACTGTATTTTTAGAGAGGGGAGGGAAAGTATTTAAGTGTGTGAGGATTGTGAGACAACTTGTGGAAGGTTGTGGGAGGGCATTTAGGAGGATGTATGGAAGGGGTTGAGTAGGGAAGGGTGACCTGGTTGGTGAAGGTAATGGGGGAGTGGCCTTGTAACTCTAAATCTAGGGAGGGTAGGGTGGGTGGGAAAGGGGGTAGGGTAGAGGAATGGAGCAGGTTAGAACCCAGATCTCAAGAAACAATCAGAGAGATTGTCCTCAGGTAAAAGAAATGAATACAAGTTTAGGTACAACTACTGGTTGATAAGCAAAATATTTAGAAATTAGCTGGGGAAAGAGAAGAAATGTAGCTTAATTGAAGCGATGCTTTTGCTTATATTGGTGGGTAGAGGGAAAGCCTAAAACAGACCAAAATGTCCAGAATGCCCAACAGCTGTCATCCCAAGTGAGGTGAGTAGTAACAGTTAATATAACAAACTACAGCCCATATTATGAGCTTAGATATTTTAAGTTTAGTTAATTAACAGAGCTACAGCCCATATTTCAATCTTAGATTATATACAAAGATAGGGGTGTAACATACAGGTCTCTTTTCTTGGTTGTGTTCAGGTGACTTTGCACAAGTTCCCGACTTTTATTTAATGTCGTACAGAGTGTGTTACTAACACTCCAGGTACAGGGACTGTTTAATGAGATGTCTGGGGACTGTGTAAAGGTCTCTTTTCTTGGTTGCATTCAGGTGACTTTGCACAAGTTCCCAACTTTTGTTTAATTTTGTATGGAGCGCGTTACTAACACTGCAGGTATGGGGACTGTGTAAATGACTCTTTTCTTGGTTGTGTTCAGGTGACTTTGCTCAAGTTCCCAACTTTTGTTTAATGTTGTACAAAAGCATGTTACTAACACTGCAGGTACAGGGACTGTTTAATGAGATGTCAGGGGACGGTGTAATGTTTAGACTCTCTCACACTTGGGCATGCAGCTGTTATGGCTCCTACTTGAGAGCCATAAATATGTCCTCACATTGTTCTCTTGTTCCCATTGTTCCCTTGTAAACTGCTTAGCCAGTCTCTTTTTCCAATCTTTTTTAACCTCCTTTGATCAATTCTTATAGTTATTGTGCAATATTTTATATGGCCTACTAATTATAACTTTTTTAACAGCAGCTTATAGTCCAGATTCACCTAAAAACTATACCAGAGAAGGCATTTCACTTAGAATTCCTTTATCACCTTGTTTTGCCTAAACTCTGATGTCAGTCCCGGTAGGGGAAGGCAGCCTCTAGAATGCAGTCCAAACATCTTCTTGGCCTCACCCCACTCTATTACATTTCCCTCTCTGGTTGTTTGTTTCCAATACCTTGGTTCCTTTGCCAGTTTTCTCTATTAAATTCCAATCCCCTCTTGGCTATTTTCTGTACCCCAACTTGCAGTCATCCATACTGGCAAAATATCCTTTATCTAATCTCATGTTGGCTTAGTTCTTAGAATACTTTCTACTACTTTATCTCCTTAAGAATCTACATCCAAAACCTCACTCTCTCCTCATTTTTTGTACTTCACCACTGCTTTATCATCATCCCTTTCCACTTTGAATTATAACCATCTGCTTGTGTTATATATGTGCAACTCTAAAATTTCCCTTCAAATCAGGTCATCTTAAACTACCTTGTTCTATTGGAGGGATCAACTTATCCACTTAACTCTTGCAATCTTCTCCTCCTTGATAAATTCCTTCAAGTCTTTATTAATTATTGTCTAGAACTTCTGATCTGGTTGATAAAAATATGCCTGACCTGTACATAAAACTAAAGTGACTAAAAATATTTTCACTGCTTGTTTATCCATAAGCAAGAGCTTCAAGTTTCTCTTTTTTTTTAATCCATACTCAAGCTCAGGTCTTTCATTTAGGATTCTCCTAGCCATTTCTCTTTGACTATACTCTGATATCAATCACCAGCTTGTATTCCAAATGTCTTCTTGGCCTCTTCCCATTCTATTAGTTTTCCTTCTCTTATTAGTTATTCTCAATACATTGTTTGTTTTGCTAGCTTCCACCAGTAAATTCTGAACCTCTCTTGTCTACTCTCTGTGCCTCTAATTGCAGTCATCTCTATCAACAGAATCTCCTTTCTCCATTTCTGTATTGGTTTAGTTGTTAGTATACTTCTGCTACTTTCAAAACATAATATTCTATACAACTTTGTTTTTCTCCTTAAGGATCTGTGTCCAAAATCCCATTCTTTCCTTAATGCTTGAATTACCCCCCCCCCCGCACTTCATCATCATCCCTTTCCACTTTGAATTGTAGCTTTCTGGTTGTGTTATGTATAAGAGCATTAACTGTGTAGCTGTAAAATAACGCTTCAAATCAAGTAATCCTAACCCTCCTTGTTCTGTTTGGAAGATCAGCTTGACTCTTGTTCTCTTGCCCTCCTAAATCAAATCCTTCAACTATTTATTAATTACTGTTGACAACTTCTCCTCTGGTTGATAAAAATATGCCTGACCGGTGTATCAAACTAAAGGGACTAAATGTATTTTGCTGCTTGTATCTTGATAGCCATATCCATAGACAAGAGCTTCGAGTTTCTCAGGTTGTATAGTAAATTTTGTTTAATGTCTTCCCACATATGCTCAGCTACCATAACTGAATCATTTTAATCCATACTCCTAAATACTTCATTTTATCATATTCCCATAAATATTGGTATTGTTGAACCAATTCATCTGTGGGTACATAGTTTATAGTTATAGCCTTTGTATTATCTTCATTAATTTTATATCCTGAAAGAAAAACAGTACTATCTCACAATATTCCACAACACTGAGATGTCCTTTTCTGGTTCCATCAGGTACAAAATGACATAATCCACAATTAAAGCCAACTTTTCTTGAACACCATATCAATTATATCCTCAGATTTCTGAGCTTCTTATTCTCTTTGCCAGTGGTTCTAAATATAACCCAAATAAAGCGGAAAGAGGACACCTCTGCCTGGTTCCTCTCTTCAGACACAACTTATCAGGGAGGAACCCTACCACTTTGATTTTTGCCTCTGATCCTTCATACATCCTTTTAATGAACCTTATTACTGTATCAGGAAATGCAAATGCTTCCATTGCCCTACTGATAAAACCCCAGCTTACTCTGTCAGATCCTTTCTCTACATCAATACCCACCAATAACAGTAGTATTTTCTTATATTCTGCTTCAGTCTGCATCATTATTGTTCTATTAATGTTGTCAAATAATTGCCTTCCCTCCACAAAACCAGACTGGTTCATTTCTAGGGTCTATATCATATGAGCGAATTGCACAAATTGCGAATGCTCATAATATCGAACGTACTGGACCTCAAAATTTCTATTGTAGGGGGCTGTACCCCCACTAAATATATATATATTCCAACTCCAAGATCGCACTACAGTGAGGAAAGGGCAAACATCCCATTCTTCACTGTACCGCAATCTCAGAAAAAGCACTTCGAGGTCCGGTACGTTCGATATTATGAGCGTTAGCAATTTGTGCAATTCATTCATATGGTATAGACTCCATTTCTATCAGCTTAGGAATCACCTTTGCTACTCTTTTATCCATAATAGACATAAAAACATTATAATAATGGTTTAGAATTTAAATGGGCCTATATGAAGCTGGTTAACTGGAATGTTTACCGTCTTTAGGTATTACAGCCACCACAGCTTTTTTTCCAGGATGTTTGTGCCTCCTCTCCTTTAAAAATACTGTCAGACAAAATCTTTCAGATCTTTATCATTTCCTTTTCTCCTAACATCTAAACTTCCACTGGAATGCCATCTATTCCTGGAGTCTTTCCTGCAGATTGGTTCAACACCACCATTTTGATCTCATCTCCCCCTATCTTAACTGTTAGTTGTTGAACCTGCCCTAGCTCTAACCATTGAAGATTTATGTCTTCTATAAATATTTCCATTTGTGGTTTTTCTTGGTTTCTCCACTTCTCTGCTTTATACAAATATTCATAAAACTTCTGAAATACCTCTAATACCTTTACAGGATCTCTGGTTATTTTTCTTGCTATAGATCCCTAAGTTTGGTGACAATCCTTTGCCTAAGTGATTGTGTTAAATGTTTTTTTGCTTTGGAGTTGTGATAAAAAATAGTTGCTTAAAAGCATTTTTTAAACTTGTGCATATTATCTAGCTACTGCCTTATTTTCTCTTTAGAACTTTGCGGTTGCTGTTCTTCTTGTTCTTTCAGATTCCCTTATTCTGCAATACTGTAACCTCTGTCAGTCACAATTCTTTTTACTTCCTAACCATATACCTTTTAGTTTATTTCTGTTCTATTTTTAAACTTTATTTTTATTTTATTGCACTAAGTTATCACTTTGGATGAAATGTCTATTTTCTGTAATAACTCTCACATAATTTCCACTACCCATTTTTTAACTTACTCTCTTTTTGACAGTTCGGTAAGAAAGCACCAACAGCTCATTTTTACTTCATTAAACTGTAATTGTTTCTTAGTTTTTATCAGTGCATGATCTGAAATAGTGATTGGTCAAAGCTTTCAATTAAATTCCATGTTCCTGTGAAGTATAATTTCTGTCCAGTCTAGCCCAGTTATTGTACTTTGGGCAATAATATGTGAATTCTCTCCAAGTTCCTACTACTGAATTCACATATTTTATACCAAATAGGTTCATAAATTTCTTCAGAAATCTACATTCTAGGTCCCACCGCTACATTCTCACTATTGCAAATCAAGTTCCATTCCCCACCTATAAGCACTATTCCCTCTTGAAAGCTGATTATTTCTTCCATAATAGCAGTTTTTGGTGGAATATAAATACTCACCAGTGTAATCTTTCTCTCTTGCCATTAGCCCCTTGCTCCTGCAGATCTACCATTATTGTCGTTTTCACTCTTCTATGACTATTGGAGCCTCTATAGTAGTCAGTATTATTACTTCCCCTTTTCCTTTTTCCTGTTATTCTGCTGAATATCCATTCTGATATTGTTTCTTTATGAAATTCCCATGCTTATATATTTCCAACTGTGGCATTGATATTTGCACTCTGTGTTTCTCAATATGATTCAATACTCTTTTGATTTTTATCTGTACCTGTAAGGCCATTTACATTTCAAGATAATATGGATAGTGTAGTCATTATGATAAAAAGCTATTGCTCTCAGCTATTATACGTGAAACCTTTTTTGAATATGTATTGCCAACGTTTGTCTTATATGGATGCATTAATGTTTAACAGAGTGGTCTTTTATGGTCAAACATTTAAAATACCCCTGAATACACACATGATAAAACTGCTTTACTATAAAACATGCAGTTTATTTTGTGGAATGTTTTATACCAATACAAATGAAAGCACAAATGTTTTACTTACAGTTACTTTTTTCCTTTTATTGTCCTTCTAAACACTAATGACATAAAGTAGGGTATACACTTTACAGTCCAACCACAAGTTTAACAAAGTCAAAATAGTCCAGTCTTTCTCAGCCAGTTTGCCTTGCAAAGAAATGTGACTGATGCTTTGTAGTCTTCCATTTATTCTTTCTCCCTAATTTCAGTGTTGCTGGTCATCTTCCTATTCATCCTCATCTTCCAACGCAAGCCTCTGTTTTAAGTGCAAGATACTTCTTATTCTTCTAGTCAATTTCTGCACTTTTTCTGTCTTTCAAACATCTTCCTTTGGAACATTGGAAAATGTTTCACTAGCAAAGTTTCTCTATGAGCTTTATTGTCAGAAGAATGAGAAGCACAGTCCTCTTCTGTTTGATAGCTCACTTTTTGTTGGATAAACTTTTTTTTTTATTTCCTCTTTAGCTTGTTTTGTATCCAAGATCCTCCAGGAAAAAATATTTTGAAAACAACTAGACACGGCAGCTTGAGTCTCATACCTGCTTCTTGACACTCCCTGATTGCTGGTATAAATCTGCTTATCTTCTGCCAGGTGTACAATAAGTAATCATTTTCCAAAAACACTCTGCTGGCTCCAGTTTTTAATAATTTTCCCTTCTCATACAATTTTGTCAGGATCAGCTCTTTTTGCTGGTATGCTTTCATATTTACTATTACAGGTTTTGGCTGCTTTCTTATGGCCAGGTTTGGAGCATACATTCAGTGTACCATTTCAATTAACACATCCTGTTGTGGAAGACCAGTCCAGTTGTTTATTTGTACTTTCATAAAATTAATATAGCCCAAACCTTCCAGTTTATTTGGTACAGCAGAATATGTCAAGTTTCTCTCTGTGCCCTGTCTTCTAATTCTACCATTTTTTGAAGTAGCTCTCCTTGAGAAGCCTTATACTCAGCCAGCCTTTTATTCATTAAGTCTCTGACTTCTGCAGTTTTATCAATTCACCTAAATAGCTAGTTAAAGCTTCTAATGTTTTCCATTTTTTATATTTAAAGAATTCCTTCAGTATTTTATTTACTTTAATCACCTCTGAGTACATTTGATTTGTTTTTCTTCTAAATAACTGGAAGCCATCTCTTGTACCACAGCATAAGCTTGAACTGCTTTTCTGCTGAACAGCTGCAGAATTTTTCCCAGCCAGTGTTTTCAATCCATGAGTTATCTATCTTAATACAGGAATAGTAAAATATTTCACTTAATTCATCAAAATGCATTTAAGTTGAATTTTTTTTTTTTTTGTTGGGGATTGTATGCACCCAGATGTGGCAGCTTCACGCAATACCTCCAGTCACTAAATATACTAACGTGGAGGTCACACCACCAAAGAGTTAAGTGAAGATCAGCATTTCTCTTTATTCTGAGTAGGTCTATATTACAACATTGAAAGCTCAGGTCAGTGAACACCTGTTTGCCGACCAATATACACCGAAACATCATTTCCGTGAACAGCCACAACAGCAAAGTTTTTTTCCTAGGGCAAAAATTGCTTGGCCAAGCCGAAATGACACAGCATTAGAAACCTAACAAAGTGGGGGACTTTGCCCCCAAACTCCCCAGTGTAGGGGGCTGTGCCCCCAACTAAATATACCAACTCCCAACTCGCACTACAGTGGGGAAAAGGGCAAATCCACAATGATGACTAAGAGATTTTTTTTTTCATTAGGAAAAAATTTGCTGTTGTGGCGTTTTGTGGAAATGTCATTTCACTGTATATTGGTCGATGAATGGGTGTTCATTGACCTGAGCTTTCAATGTCGTAATATGGACCCCTCTGAGTTGGGTTATTTCATAGTTAATGCATAGCTCCCTGCAAAAAAATTATAAATCTTTAACTGTATTATGAAAAATAAAAAAAAAAACTTAACTGTTTTATATTCATGTTTTAATAACTTGGAACTGATGTTTCTACTGCCTAGCAATACCAGTATTTAGCCTTATATTTTCACTTGCCTGAGTATTGAAAGATAGTAATCTATTGAATGATTATGTTTCCATGTGATCACAGTTTTAAGGGGAGGACGGATACCATTGTTTGTGTATGCATGCTATAACACAGATTGTGTAGAGGAAAATTCTGTAAGATAATATATCAGAGTGGCATGATTTGCATGGAGGATTATTGTGATGATAATGTTTTAGTTTTATGTGAACTTTTGGGTTAGATGGTATTTTCTTTGAGATCAGCATGGATAGATTCCCATACTTAAGGGCATTGAAAGGAAAAGCAATGGTGTATGTATTGTATTTTAGTGTTAGGAGGGTGTAGGGTAGGATCTGGGTAACTCTGATTTCTGAGTTTGTAGGAAGAAGCTTCCCTTATTAATTTGTTCAGCAGATCAGAAATTGTGTGGCTGTGTGAGTTTGAAAATGGGAGACCATAAAGAGCAGGTCAGACATTTAGCCCTGAAGTATTTTTTCTCTGATGTACAAAACAATTAGAATACTTAATATATATATATATATATATATATATATATATATATATATATATATATATACTTTTCTAATAAAAACAGTAGCTTTAGTATTTTTCACATTTAGTTTGTGATGGAAATAGATCATGTATTTCCTATAGCACATAAAGAAGTGCTCATTTGGTAGGGCCATTCTGTGTCATTCATAAACATCTTTTTTTTCTATCTGCTTTCAGTATATAAGTCCCCAGTTAAAAAATGACCAAGTCATGATGAGCTATAGTTCTCTGGGAACCTCCAAAATATTGGAAATGTTAAAATCAGCATTATATTCCTCCTCTGCTTGTTACTTGTTCAGGGTAAGTAGAGAGTCTCCTTTTCCTAAATAAAATGCAGAAAGTTACAAAGCACAAGCAGAAATCATACTTTTGAGAGCAAATACCTTTCTAGAAAATAGATCCAAGAGACAGCCGAGGGGCCGCTGTGTATCATTTAAGAAAAGAAAAGAAAAAATGCTAACAAAAAAAAAAGGATCACAGGAAATAACTGAAGCTTTCTACTCAAAAGACTGACTAAAAACACAAACATATCAAAAAATGAACACATCATAACATACTCATCCAAATATGAAAACAAATAATGCCAAATAAATATCAAAGCACACAAACTACTTAGCTCAACTTAAAAAATGTTAACATACCAAACTTTACTAAAAGGTTTATGTGAATAAAGGGCAGGGGCTCTCATAGTGCTTTTGTTAGGGACTATGGCATCTCATACAAATTTTATAGTGTTACTCTGAGATCACAGAAACACAGAGAAAAAAATCCTTGCCTCTGTGACTTTAGAGTTAAATTACAAAAGTACCACTATATTTTCCTCTGTTCCATGGCACCAAAACTTTTGCTTTCTGGTGGTACAAGATTATAGTAATAACAATGGGCTCTCATCTATATCACTGAGTTCATCCATTCCTCCTTTTCATTTTTTTTCTTTGAAGCTCCCACACCAGGTACATGCACGCTGAATTCACACTTATATATTTTTTCACTAACCCTTCACTGACCACCAGCTGTCCTCCCCAAACACCAAGTTAGCTCATGTGTTTCCCTGTAGCTGTGAGAGATGAGAGTTGTGTAACATGAGAAAAGGCTGTCATATTATGGATGCATGGTATTATGTGCCATTATGCTGGTTGCAGTCTCACTACTAGTATATGGACTCTGTGAGGCAAATGCCTCCATTTCCATGGTGACATGCCTATCTGGGATCCCACCCTCAATAACCATGCAATCAGCCATATGAGGGCTTTACCCCACCTCTGTGGTGGCACATCCCTTCTTCTACAGTTCTGACCTACTAGGCCTGGTATCTACCCTGCTCTGTTCTCTGGTGTACAACAGCACTACAGCAGCCTCATATCTTCACAGCACATATTCCTTATCCCTTCACAAGTCCTTCACTCCTCCCCTACCCCTCATCGACTTCTCCAGTGCTAGGTCTGCTAGTTGAACTCTGGTCACCGAGGTCATAGTCAGGTCTTCATCTCTCTTTGTCTATGCTATGGAGCTGACTCACACGTGCATTGGATGTTGCACATTATGTCCTTGACTGCTTCTTTCTACAGTTCAGACATCAATCCTAACACAGATCTAAAAGAAACCATGGCAACTGTATAATGCAAACCCTTTTTTCTGTCCTTGTGGCAGACAATTAATGAGCCAGGATCAGTGCCTGCACATTCTCTCTCTCTCTCTCTCTCTCTCTCTCTCTCTCTCTCTTTACTTCCAGGGAGAGGAGCATGGTGTGAAACACAACTGCAATGCTGGCAATTCATTCCACACAAAGTTGTAATAAGTAACTAAGACTAGAATACTTGCAATTGTAAATTTTGGTGAAACAAATCAATTTGTGGTTTGGTGCAAGAGCAGAAGCCTGACTTGACTCCTACTTAAACTTTTACTCAGCAGTCAAGCGCTCCTGCTCAGCCTGGAAGCACTGGGCAGGTGTCTTACTCTTAGCACTGGAAATCCCTGTCCCATAAAATGTAATGGGAGCATTGTAACTGGCTAGCTGAGGAGGAGTAGGTTGTAATTGGGGTGGTATTCTAAATAGCTAATGTAATTGTTCTTGTCCCCACTGCCAGATTACCATCACATCATCTCTCAGTCTGTCAGCTCATTCATTCCCTTCACCAGATGACTGACAACCAAAAAGTCATCAGTGAGACAACCACTTGGGGTGGTGTAACATTTTCTACTATTCTTTCCCAGCTGTAATCTGAATGTACCTGGGAAGGCACTCAGAAGGAGAGTGCAATGGACTGTCAGCAGACTGTATCCCATCACTTCCACAATGGGGTGTTTCCTCAAAGGTGCCCAGCTCCTCCCCTTGTGGCATGAATAGTGGTCTTTCTGGTCTCCACCAGGGATACTACAATGGCTAGAGAGCCCTGAGTGCATGCAAACCTCATCCCCTGGGACAGGTAAGCAGGCCACATCCTTTTACACTCCCTCCCCTCCTTCCTGTCAGGCTCATCTAGTATTAAATCTTCTAATCAAACCCCGATCATCTGTGTTGCAGTCAGTGCTCCATCCCTGTGTGCCACACAGCCATACAGTTTATGAAACTTTTTGTTCTTTTCATCTAAATGAAACGAGACAAGATCAGACAGGAGTCCCCGTGGACTATGATGTTTGCAGATGACATTGTGATCTGTAGTGAGAGTAGGGAACAGGTGGAGGAGACCCTGGAGGGATGGAGATATGCTCTAGAGAGAAGAGGAATGAAGGTCAGCAGGACTAAGACAGAATATATGTGTGTGAATGAGAGGGAGGATAGAGGAATGGTGAGGATGCAAGGAGTAGAGGTGGGAAAGGTGGATGAGTTTAAATACTTGGGGTCAATAGTTCAGAGTAACGGTGAGTGTGGAAAATAGGTAAAGAAGAGAGTACAGGCAGGATGGAGTGGGTGGAGAAGAGTGTCAGGAGTGATTTGTGACAGACGAGTACCTGTAAGAGTGAAAGGGAAGGTCTACAAGAGGGTAGTGAGACCAGCTATGTTATATGGGTTGGAGACAGTGGCATTGACAAAAAGGCAGGAATTTGAGCTGGATGTGGCAGAATTAAAGATGTTAAGATTTGCACTGGGTGTGACAAGGGTGGACAGGATTAGGAATAAGTATATTAGAGGGTCAGCCCAGGTTGGAAGGTTTGTAGACAAAGCCAGAGAGGCACGATTACGTTGGTTTGGACATGTGCTGAGGAGGGATGCTGAGTATATTGGGAAAAAGATGCTAAGGATGAAGCTACCAGGTAACAGGAAAAGAGGAAGGCCTAAGATAAGGTTTATGGATGTGGTGAGAGAGGACATGCAGGTGGTTGGTGTGACAGAGCAAGATGCAGAGGACAGGAAGAAATGGAAACAGGTGATCTGCTGTGGCGGCCCCTAACGGGAACAGCTAAAAGAAGATGATGATGATCTAAATGAAAGAAAAACATTTATTTAACATTTATTCAGAGATTTGAGAGAATGGTAAATGAGTTAAGTGAATCAGTTTTTAGAAAATGTAAAATTTATGTTCAGTACATCTTTTGATGAAAAACTTTGCATATTTGTGAATGCAAAGTCTTAAAAACAAATATTTAAGTAAGTAGACTATGCATAAGCACTATATATATATATATATATATATATATATATATATATATATATATATATATATATATATATATATATATATATTGCTCTGAACTGCTGCACTGGCTGTAACACACTCTCCCATTACAAACAGTGAACTTGATATTAGGATGGTTTCCTGGAATTAAAAATGTCTTTCTTTAGATTCTTGTAAATTTAAGCAAGTTAAGTATACATATGCTTAGTAGGATATACTATTCAAATATAAAAATAACTGTTGTGTTATTTTAGCTGCCTTAAGACATCTATTTCCTAACCAGGGTTTGTGCAAGAGCAGGTCCAGGATTCTGGTGTTTTTTCTGGCTAATTTAGTATTTGATGGATGAAGGTGAGTTGATTCTAAGCAAGTATATTTGGTAGTTCAAGCCAAGATAGTTGTTTTAAAGCCAAACAATGATGCAATCTGAATTTTGATTCTGTAGCAAATTTTGTTGTTTTATTATAGCAAGTTTCAAGTTATGCTAGGTCAGATTTCTTAATATCTGTGAGAATTTGTGAGGTGTATAGTAGCATAGAGCTAAGATGGGTTCTTGCTGTAGTGGCCTTTGAAGATTTGTTTAGAAAGTGCCCATTGTCTGTGATACGTGTATGCAAAATTTCATATTGTGGTCAATAACCACTCCAAGTAATTTTGAGTGGGAACTGTAGAAATACTTGTATAGTTTGATGATGATATATTGAATGGTGGGTGGGGATCTGCAGCTCTAGTTGTACAGAAGAGCATTGGTTTTGTTAGGGTTAAGTATAAGTTGTGCATTGTTTAGCCAAAATTTCACTGCATTGAATGACCGCTGGGTGATTTTTTGGAATTTTTGTAGTGTTGGGGTAGCACAAATAAGGGTGGAATCATTCATCCGCATATTGAACTACAGGGGCAAGTGGGGTAGCAGTATAAAGATTGTTAATAATTATAATAAAAAGAAGAGGACCCAGAATAGATCCCTGTGGTACTCCCAAGGTTACAGGCAGTAGTGAAGAGAGATTTTGGTGCCATTTTACAGCTTGCTGGTGACCAATTAGATATTGCTGAAACCACATAAGTGTAGAATAGATAAGTTTAAGTTCCGCGAGTGTAAAGAATTTAGAATGAGAGACAGTATCAAAAGCTTTGGACAGATCAAGAAAGATGGAGGAAACTAAATTACCTTCATTACATTGGTGGTTAATAATGTTAATAAAGTTAACAAGGGTAGTGGTGGTTGTACTATGATTAGGATGGAAACTATGCTGAAACTATGCAGAAACTATGCTGACAGAAGATTGTTGATTATTAGTTTAATATTTGTGAAGGGATGCACCTCTCCGGTATTTTAGATAATGGTGATAGTATAGCTACTGGCCAGTAATTTGATAATTCTGTTGAGTTTCCACTTTTATGTAGAGGAATAATATATAATACTTTCCAAATTTTAGGGACTTGTAGTTCTGAGATGGATCGATTTATTAATATGGATACTGGATAGGATATTGCTTCTGCAGCAATTTTTAGATAATTGGCAGGTAGATAGTCAGCAGCAAGTATAGTAGGTTTAAGCCTTTTGAGATATTTAATTATGGTGTTTGTTGGGACAGGTTGGAAAGAGAAGTTACTGGGATCAAGCATGGGTACTATGTGAGTCTGGGTAGGAGAAGAGCAATTATTATTTGTTAGGGCTAGTATGGATTCAGTGAAGTATCTGTTAAATTGTGAGGCTGTGCTGTCTTTAGTATCGGTGAGTGTTTAAGAGGGAGTAGTAGTTTGTCCTGGCTGTAGGATTTTTTGATGGCGGCCTAGAATATTTGTGGGTTTCTTAAAATTTTTGATTGGATACTGCTATAGTAATTTATTTTGTCCTGTCTAATATCTTTTTAGATTTATTTCATAGTTCTAGATATGTTTGTTTGTTAATTGTAGCTTTGTCATTGAACCATTTCTCCCAGGCTGTATCTCTAGTTTTTAACAGAGATCTTGTTTGTTTGATTAGCAAGGGGGCATAATTGGATTTTATCCTTATTGTTCTTGGGAGCCCAAGATTTTTAGGATATTGAAGAAGGTTGAGGTAAAGTATTCAACTGCAGTATCTAAAGGGAGATTTTTGACTGGTGTCCAGTTGCATTTTTTAAACTATTTATGATGTCTTGGGGGATACATTTTTCTTATCTTGGATTTCATGGTAGGTGGTAAGTTTTTGTGGATTTATTCAGTGTCAGACAATATAAGTTGGAGCATGATCGCTGAAGCTGTCTGGGAGACAGACAGACTGTAGGTATAAATTTGGCCTGTTTGTAAGGTTCCAGTCCGGGACTGAATGTTTGATGTTTCGTCTACTCTAGTACAAGTTTGGATTGTTTGTGAGAAACCATGCAGGTTAATGTGACCAGTGAGATTTTGAGAGCCACAGGACAGACAGTCCACTTTAAAGAGAGAGGAACATTGCTGTCCAATTTAGAATGTGTTCTGGAGTAGTCAGATTGTTTCCAGGTGTGATGTAAGCTCCCACTATGTTCAGATGTTTCTTTGGATTTATTGTTAGTTTAGTAAACAGTATTTCAATGTTGTTAAAGTTTGGAATGGTTAGGTCTAAAGTTTCTAAACTGAGATTGTTTTTAAATAGAAAGGGGATATCACCTCTTCTTTTCTGTTGTCTATCTAGCCTATGTATATTGTATCCTGAAGGAAGTATTTCATTGCTAGAGATATTTGGTTTTAGTCAGGTTTCAGTTATAATGGCTATATCTGGAGTATATAGAGCAAGAGTGGCATGCAAATCTTGAATTTTGTTCTTGACGCTTCTGAGATTTATATTAAGTAATTGTAAATCAGTACCTTTTCTGGGGAGAGTTAATAGTTTATAGAGTTAATAGTTGTTGGGGCTGGGTAGGGGTGTGAATATCTAGATGGGTTGGATTGGTTTGGGGGGCCAGGGTTGGGGTGAAAATCCCCACTACATATGAGCTGTGATACAATGTGAACTATAAATGTTAAGTATTTTGATATAAACATATTGTATTTCTGTGTAACGTTAAAATAAGATTGTTGTATAAGTAAGGGAAATGGTAATATGGTTTATGTTTGTGGGATTATAGATAGCTGGTGCTATTTATTAAATTTGTATGCTTTAATTTTAGTGGGAAGGGGGTAGTGCACATAGATTGTGTGTTAAGTTCTTTATGATAAGAGAAGGAAACCAGTTTGGTGGACCCCTGCAATAAATAGGTTATACAATAGAAGGAGGAAACTAGTTCAGAAAAAAAGCAAATCCCAAGAAGGAAAGACATCCCTGATCAGTATCAGTAAGAAATCAAGGTCCCTCATGAAATCATCCAAGGCTAACTTCAAAAGAAAAATAGCCAAAGATTCAAAAGATAACCACAAAGCCTTCTTTAGCTATGTTAAGAATCTAAGTGGCAACTTGCAGATATGCACTGAACTAGTGCAAAATAGCACAAAATATACTGAACCTACTGATATTGCCAACATCCTGGCAGATAGATTCAATGCAAACTTCACCCCCCTCTCACCTCCAAAAGGGCCCACAATAATACCGGAAAAGTGTAGTGTCCCAAAAATCACAGAGGCACAGGTGAAAACAGCCCTTTCAAAAGCCAAAAACACAGCGTCAATGGGACCAGATGGTGTCGCAGGCTGCGTCTTGCATGAACTACAGAACAAACTAACCCCCCACCTAAACACGCTGTTCAGCCTCAGCCTCTCCACAGGCTACATGCCCATAGAATGGTGCACAGCAAAGGTTATTCCTCTCCACAAAGGAGGGGCCACAACTGACCCTGGTAACTATTGCCCCATAAGCCTGACTAGCCTGGTCTGCAAGGCAATGAGTGCATCATCATGGAACTCATTAACAAAGACATTGGGAACCTCCAAACACTTGACCTGACCCAGTTCGGCTTTATTAAGGGCAGATCATGCCTACTAAACCTGGTTGACTTCTTTGAGATAGTCACCAAGGCCATAGACGAGGGAAAGGTGGTTCACATAGCCTGCCTTGACCTCACCAAGGCTTTGGACACCATTCCCCACTCGGGTATTACAGAAAAACTCACCAGCCTGAACATAAACCCCTAAGTCATGAGATGGGTTGCCAACTGACTTACAGACAGAACTCATACGGTAAGAATAGCGGGCTCCAAGTTCGACTCTAAACCAGTCACAAGTGGTGTCTCACAAGGCTCGATCCTGGGACCCCTACTGTTCGGCATATACTTCTCAGCAGTACAGGCAAATACAGGAGGACTATGGCTAACCAAGTTCGCAGATGACTGCAAACTGGGAGCCATAATTGACACTCTGGCTGACAAGGATATCCTCCAAAAGGGCCTTACTGAGACGGCCATCTGGTGTCAAAGTCATGGCCTCAGGCTAAATGCCAAAAAATGCATAGTCATCCCATTTGGGAAAAACAAAACACCCATGAATTACCACATAGGTGGCAGCCCCCTTAATACAGAAAAGGTTATAAGAGATCTGGGGACCCAGGTAGATAGTAATCTCTCCTTTGACAATCATATTGCCAAAGTAGTTAGGAAATCCTTCGATGTGGCCCATCTAATTACTAAAGGGTTCGCATCTAGAAATAAAGAGGTTATAGTGCCCCTCTACTCGTCACTCATTAGACCCATCATAGAGTACAATGCCCCATTTGGGATGTACCTCACAAGACACTTCTAACAGCTGGAAAGACCACAAAAGTACCTCACCAAGAGGATTACTGGCCTCAAACATATGTCCTATGCAGCCCGACTGAAAAAACTCCATCTGTACTCAGTGGCATATCGCTTACTCAGAGGTGATCTCTGCCTGACTTACAAAGCCATGTCTAGCTCAGAATTGATGGACTTGCTTCACCTAAAGAAATCCAAGTCACTTTGAGTCATGCGCTCTAGTGAGCTAAACCTCACCACAACAATGAATAGAACATGCTGGAGGGATAGATTCCTGTCGCAGAGACTCCCCATGCTTTGGAACAAAATTCCAAATTATATCAGGCAGAGCCCCTCACTAATACTCTTCAAGAGAAACCTTGACGAGTGGATGGGTAACAGAAAATACACCCCTGGGATCACTTCACTGGCTCTGCTTGACAGAGGATCAGTTAATTAATCAATGGGGTGGCGAAAGCCGACACACTCTGGCTAGGCTTATAAATGCCCTCAAGCAAATAGCCTAGTACCTACCTATGAACCTATAAGAGGTTATGTGAGCCATAATATATAGAAACAGCAGGACTGATGAGTATACAGTTATCATATTGCTTAATACTCATGTGATTAATACTCATGTTTCTGATCTGTCTAAGTTAAAGTACTAATGGTATGGGTTGGTAGAAATAATTGTTAGTTGTAACTGAGTTTTGATATGTGGAGGATTTAAAACTATCATTTTGTCTGGTTATGACTTATTACATTAAAAGATATAAGTAGCAGGTAGGTAAGAGGAGTGTGATATATGGGCGTTAGTACGATACAATGTAATTGGATAATTGGAATGATATAAATATGGGGTTTTCTTTGTTGTGATTGAACTGCTTTATTTAGGGGGAGTGACTACTTGTAAATAAGTTTAGACATAGCAGGGGTGGGTGGGAAATAGGGGTAGGGTATGGGAGTGGAGAGAGCCAGAGCAAAATGAGGATGAATGGAGTGGGTAGAGCCAGTCAGTGTGCTTGGAACCAGAAAAAAACAATTAACAAAATGGTCTGGGTTTAAGGTATGTAGGAAGTTAAAGGAACTGTAGTCCCTTGGTATTTTTTAGTTTTAAAGCAAGTAGTTTTTATTTATTTGTAAACAACACTCTGGGGAAATTGCAAAATACTGCAGTAATCACAAAACCGCTATAGTGTATTTTTTCTTAATATTATACACTAACAATAGCTAAAAGGAGAAAAACTACAACTATAGGTATTTAAGCTTACTATTTTGCCCAATAACAAATGAGGGGAGAAAAAATACAGCTATAGATAATTTTGCTTACTGTTTTACTAGCAACAGCTATAAGGAAAAAACTAAAGCTATAGGTAATTAAGCATACTATTTTGCCCAATAACAACTAAGGGGAGAAAAATGCATGTAGAGTTTATTTATCAGATTTGGGGTGGGTAGATAAAACAGATGCAGCTTGAATATCATCCCTGGTGGTGTGCTCTCCAAATACCTAATAACAAGCCAGTTAAATAATCAGAGTCTCGTCCATGACCTACATTGGTTTTTTGATGCTGTAAATGTCATTCTTTCAGCACTTTACAGTTCCCAGTCACTTTAGTGAGTTCACCAACCACATTTATTTTATTTATTTATTTCAGTTTGATTACCGGGGAGTTCCACTGGGCTTGGGGGCCCGTTTTCAGTGGAGGCCCGGGGAGAAAAGCTCCATGTGTTTAGTTACATACAGTTACATACAATTTATAAAAGAAATTACATACAAATTTAAATAATTTAAAAGAAATTACTGCTGAAATACTAGATATTTTCAGGGATAGTCAGTAGAGTTAGTGCACTGTAAAGAAAAGGTATGGAATAAGTATGTTTGCTGATACCTAGACTTGTAAAGCACTATTTAAACAAAAAAACTCTCCTTACTTACTCTAAGCATCTCTTGTGGCAGCTATGGCATAATACATTATACTTATGTTAACTCTAGTAGTATTTAAGTAAAAGGAACAGTATTTAAGTAAAAGGAACAACCAAGACTTGCAGTAAAATAGGGAGATATACATACAGCTACAATTAGGAAATGTAAGACTTTATACAATTCTTATGGCAGCTATGGGACAATACATTACACTAATGGAAACTCTGTCAGTACCACATAAAGGAACAATCAAAGAGAAAAACCTTATCACATTAAAAGACATAAGTAGCAGGTAGTTAGGTAAGAGGGTGTGATATATGGGATTTAGTATGATACAATGTATCGGATAATTGGAATGATATAAATATGGGTTTTCTTTGTTGTGATTGGATTGCTTTATTTGGGGATAGTGGCTATTTTTAAATAAGTTTATGCATAGCAGGGGTAGGTGGGAAATGGGGGTAGGGTAGGGGAGCAGAGAGAGCCCAAGTGAAGCGAGGGTGAATGGAGTGGGTAGAGACAGTCAGTGTGCTTGGGACCAGAAAAAAATAATCAACAAAATGATCTGGGTTGAAGGTAAGTAGGAAATTAAAGGAACTGTAGTCCCTTGGTAATTTTTAGTTTTAAAGCAAGTAGTTTGCATTTAGTTGTAAACAGCAGTATGGAGAAATTCTAACAATTTGCAGTAATCACAAAACAGCTATAGTGTAATGTTTCTTAACATTATACACTAGAAATAGATATAAGGAGAACAAAATGACAGCTATAGGTAATTAAGCTTACTATTTTGCCCAACAAAAAAGCAAGGAGAGAAAAATACAGCTATAAGCAAGTTTGCTTACTGTTTTACTAGCAACAGCTATAAGGGAAAAAAACTACAGCTATAGGTAATTAGGCTTACTATTTTGCTCAGTAACAACTAAGGGGAAAATACAGCTGTAATTAATTTTGCTTACTATTTTACCTAACAACAACTAAGGGGAGAAAAATAAATGTAGAGTTTATTTATCAGATTTGGAGGAGGTAGATAAAACAGATTCTGCTAGAATATTGTCCCTGGTGGTGCACTCCCCAAATATCCTAATAACAAGCCAATTAAATAATCAGAGTCCTGACCATGACCTACATTGATTTTTTTGATGCTGTAAGTTTCTTTCTTCCAGCACTTTACAGTTCCCAGTCACTTAAATGAGTTCATAAAGCACAGTTAAAAGAAATTACAGCTGAAATACTGGATATGTTCAGGGATAGTTGCTAGAGTTAATGTGCTGTAAAGAAAATGTATGTAATGAGTATGCTTGCTGATACCTAGACTAGTAAAGCACTATTTAAACAAAAAAATCTCTCTTCACTTACTCAAAGCATCTCTCGTAGCAGCTATGACATAATACATTATACTTATGTAAACTCTAGCAGTATTTAAGTAAAAGGAACAAACAAGATGTGCAGTAAAATAAGGAGATATGTATACAGATATAATTAGGAAATGTAATACTTTATGCAATTCTTATGGCAGTTATGGCACCATACATTACACTTATGGAAACGCTGTCATTATTACATAAAGGAACAATAAAAGAGAAAAACCTTTCAGTAAAATAAAGTGAATTTAAGCATACAGATTCAATTTAAAAGCTATAACTCAGTCCTGCAGGAGGCTAATAGCATTCTGACTTGGTTAGGATAATTGTGTGAACAACACTACAATCGTTAAACAGGTAAAACAGTGTTAAGTATCTTAAAGGGGCCTGTACATTATAAACATAAGACCTAGCCTTAGAGGTAATTACTAAAACTGTTGCATAGTCATTTTAATAGTATACTGAGTTATAACATCAGAGTTTCAAAGAAGGCCTGTTAATAAGCATGATAACAGTTGGTACAGGGGCAATATACACAGATATGTATCATTACCCCTTATGTCAATAAAAATTGGAAATATGAAATAACAACAGATGTAAAATACTAGTAATATTCTAAATCCTGCATTTAAGTAGTATAGAATTAAGGAGTACTGAGAAAATAGCAAGCATATCATATGCTCATGGAGAGCACGCAGGACCAGCTATAAGATGAGCAGTATCTAGTTTATTTTTTTTAAATGGCGCCCGATCTTCAGCATGTTTAAATAAAGTAAGTAGGTACCTTAGGGGGAAGGTGAAAGGATTACCTCATTGGTCAGGTGAGAACCATTTCTTACAGGCAATGAGTGAGCCAGTCAGTGTGCTTGGGACCAGAAAAAAACAATCAACAAAATGGCCTAGGTTGGAGGTAGGTAGGTAGGTAGGAAGTTAAAGGAACTGTAGTCCCTTGGTAATTTTTAGTTTTAAAGCAAGCATTTTTTATTTATTTGTGAACAACATTCTGGGGAATTTGTAACATACTGCAGTAATCACAAAACAGCTGTAGGGTAATTTTTCTTAATATTATACACTAGAAACTGGTATAAGGAGAAAAACTACAGCTATAGGTAATTAAGCGATTTTGCCCAGCAACAACTAAGGGGAGAATAAGTACAGCCACAGGTAATTTTGCTTACTGTTTTACTAGCAACAGGTATAAGGAGAAAAACTATGGCTATAGGTAAGTAAGCTTACTATTTTGCCAAACAACTAATGGGAGAAAAAATACAGCTATTGGTAATTTTGCTTACTTACTAGCAACAACTATAAGGAGAAAAACTACAGCTATAGGCAATTAAGCTTAATATTTTGCCCAACAACAACTCAGGGGAGGAAAAAATACATCTATGGGTAATTTTGCTTAATGTTTACTCAAAACAGCTAGAAGGAGAAAAACTACAGCTATAGGTAATTACATTTACTATTTTGCCAAACAACTAAGGGGAGAAAAATACAATTATAGGTAATTTGCTTACTCTTTTACCCAACAGCAACTAATTGGGAGAAGCATACACATAGATTTTGCTTATCAGATTGGGGGGGGGGGGTAGATAAAACACATGCTGCTTGAATATCATCCCTGGTGGTACGCACTCCAAATACCCTAATATCAGAGTTCTGACCATGACCTACATTGCATTTGTTGATGCTGTAAGTTTTTCTTCCAGCCCTTTACACTTCCCAGTCACTTGAGTGAGTTCACTGAGAGCAGTTAAAAGAAATTAGAGCTGAAATACTGGATATTTTCAGGGATAGTTGCTACAATTAGTGTAATTGATTTTTTGATGCTGTAAGTTTCTTTCTTCCAGCACTTTACCATTCCTGGTCACTTGAGTAAGTTCACCAAGTGCAGTTAAAAGAAATTACAGCTGAAATACTGGATCTTTTCAGTGATAGTTGCTAGAGTTAGTGTAATTGATTTTTTTGATGCTATAAGTTTCTTTCTTCCAGCAATTTACATTTCCCGGTCGCCTAAGTGAGGTCACAGAGCCCAGCTAAAGGAAATTACAGCTGAAATTCTCTGTATTTTCAGGGATAGTAGCTAGAGTTAGTGTAACTGATTTTTTGATGCTGTATTTTTCTTCCAGCACTTTACAGTTCCTGGTCACTTGAATGAGTTCACTGAATGCAGTTAAAAGAAATTACAGCTGAAATACTGGATATTTTCAGGGAAAGTTGCTAGAGTTAGTGTAATGGAGAGCACACAGGACCAGTTATGAGACAATCAGTATCTGTTTATTTTTATGTATACTTAACTTGCTTTGTTTCTTTTACCTTTAGTTACAGTACTGCTATTATTTTTATTCCTACATAGACTATATGATTGTATTAGTGAAATGTATAACATTATTATTATTACAGTTACCCCTCCCCCCAGTGGACCAGCCACAATACCAGTAGATTGCCAGGCACCCAGTATTACTTCTGCACAGGTTAAAACAGCACTGTCCAAGCCCAAGAATACAGTTTCTATGGGACCTGACAATATTCCTGATTGTGTTCTACATGAACTCTAGAGTGAACTGGCACCTCACCTGTGTGCCCTGTTCAATCACAGCCTCACCTCAAGCTTTGTCCCTACTGAATGGTGCACTGTTAGAGTCATCCCTCTTCACAAAGGATGAGTGACTACAGACCCTGGGAACTATCGTCCCATTAGCCTGATGAGTCTGATATGCAAAGCTATGGAACACATCATCATGGACCTAATAAACAAGGATATAGGGAATCTCCAAACTCTGGATCCCACACAGTTCGGTTTTATGAAGGGTAGATCATGCCTGCTCAACTTGGTCAACTTCTATGAGTCAGTCACCAGAGCTGTGGATGAAGGCAAGGTGGTTCATACAGCCTACCTTGATCTGGCCAAGGCCTTTGGTACCATTCCCCACTCAGGAATCATAGAAAAACTCACTAAGCTAGGCATCAACCCCTATATCACTAGGTGGGTTGCAAACTGGCTCACAGGTAGAACCCACAATGTGAAAGTAGCTGACTCCAAGTCAGACTGCCGACTAGTCACGAGTGGAGTCACAGGTCCTCTCCTGTTTGGTATCTACTTATCTCCAGGCCAACACGAAGGAACTCTGGCTGACAAAGTTCACAGATGATTGCAAGTTGGGAGCTATTATTAACTCCCCAGGTGATGTTGACATCCTACACAAAGGCCTCACTGAGGCCAATGACAGGTGTCAGAACCATGGCCTTAAGCTCAATGCCAAAAAATGTGTCATCATCCCCTTTGGGAAAAACCCAGTTCCCATGAATTACCACATCAATGGTAGTCCACTGAACACAGAAGGTGTTATAAGAGATCTGGGAACACAGGTTGACAGCAACCTCTCTTTTGACCACCACATTGCCACTGTGGTCAGACAGTCCTTCTATGTGGCACATCTCATTACTAAGGGTTTTGCATCCAGGAAGAAAGAGGTCATTGTCTCCCTCTACTCTTTCTTCGTTAGGCCAGTCATTGAGTACAATGCCCCATTTGGCATGTACTTCACTAAATACATGCAACAAGTGGAGAGGCCACAAAAGTACCACACAAAGAGGATCCTAGGCCTTAAACATTTGTCCTATATGGACAGACAAAATAAAATCCAACTATTCTATGTCTCATATCACCTACTTAGAGGTGATTACTGCTTGACTTACAAAGCCATGTCTGATCCAGTTCTTTTAGAAATGCTACATCTGAAGAAATCCCAATCCCTCCACACCATACACTCCAGAGACCTCAACCTCATTACCACAATCAACAGAACATGCTGGAGGGACAGGTTCATAACCCAGAGACTGCCCATGCTATGGAATAGACTTCCCATACATGTCAAGCAGAGCACCTCACTGGCCCTCTTCAAGAGAAATCTTGATGAGTGGATGGGAAATAGAAAATTCACCCCAGGGATCACTCCAGTGGCTTTACTCGACAGAGACACTGGGAACTAAGGTTAGGTGGCACAATGCCAGGGTAATCCTATGGACTAGGCTTGTAAAGGCTCCAGGGCCATTAGCCTAGTACACACCTATGAACCTATGAATTTTCATTTCATGCTTGTATCTGAGATTGACTCAACATTTGTATCTGTACATTGTATATGTATCAAACTGTTATTTATAAATGTGGAGCTTTTCTCCCCGGGCCTCTGCTGAAAAAGGACATTTTGTCCAGTCAGACTTTCCCGGTAGACAAATGTAAAATAAAATAAAAATAAATAAATAATAAATTTGCTAATGGTATGCTGCAGCAGAACAGTAAACAAACCTAGAAAACATCTAAAGAAACCTAAGTGACATGAAGCAAGTTATCTCTCAACAGCCGCCTGAAATCTACATTACTGGAAACAGATACAGGGAATTCACAGCATACTTTTCAAATGTACCTCATTATAAGGAATATTCCTCTTTCTGGTGTCTTAAAAAGTCTATGCTCCTTGTGACATCCCTCCTCTGGGCCAGTGATCAAAGAGTCTCAGTCCTCACCACGGACACCTGTGAGGGATGTTCACTTGGAACACAGCTAGATACACACAGTATTTCCAGAAGCATCCCATGCACCAAGCATAATTTCCCTTAAGAGCACACAGGAAACACACCCAGCCTTGGGTTAGGTTTCTGTCTCTCTTCAGGCCCCAA
The DNA here is from genome assembly GCF_019279795.1 of Protopterus annectens. Classification (NCBI taxonomy): domain Eukaryota; kingdom Metazoa; phylum Chordata; order Ceratodontiformes; family Protopteridae; genus Protopterus; species Protopterus annectens. Next base: position 164,452,383 of record NC_056747.1, on the reverse strand, counting down.
ATAAGACTCCCCACTGACACAGCTGTAGGGCTGAGTCCAAAGCCAAGTGTTCAAAGCCAAACCAAGTCCTCCACCACCCTCTCTGTGAAACCAGTGCTCTGTGTCCCTGCTCCAAGTAGCTGACACACACACTCTTTCAGATTTGATTTTCACACGCACACATGCACACACACACACGCACACACACCTGGGAAAGGCTGGCACAGATCTACTAGCTATGCCCCTCTGCCCAGACTATAAGATAGGTAGTGCCATCAGAACACTCCAAAGTCAGCTACTCTAAGGCTGTTATAATGGTACCCAATTATACTGAGTAAAATTAATACTAATACAAATTATAGTGTTTGACTAATGCAGCAAGACTTTCGGGAGTGGCCACAGTGTCAACAAATAAATATAAGTATTCTCTTTTTCATTGTGGCTGTTCTTTTAGAGAATAAAATATTCTTTAAAAGACCAGCCACAATGAAAAAGTTAAATATATTTAATAATGAAAGCACATGAAAATCCTAAATATCTAGTTACAAAAACACCAGAGTTTCAATCACAGGAAATATTAAAAATAACACAGATGGATAGATTCATACAGATACAGAAAAAAACTGTACTTAAACTAATCTCACTATATTTTCCTGACTGATCTAAATAATTACTGTTCTTTGGTTACTTACTAAAGCAAGTCAAGATGAAGTTGATGACTGGTCTTCCTTCTTGGTCAGGTTTCAAAAACTGACTGCCTTGAGACTTTTGTTTCATCTAGTATTTGAACATAATTTTAATGCTGGATTACAGAATGACACCACATGCATCTGGTCATCTGACTCTGGCTCCCACACTATTCCCCTTTACTAGAAACTGAACCAGAATGTAGCACATATGTGTTACCATACACACAAAGCTTTGCTGAGATGTGTTATAGCATCTGGAAGCTATAAAACCATTTCAAAACTTCCACCCTTCCAGGGTAGCAATTACTTCACCCCAAGGACAGTACAGTAGGATTCCTAGTCCTGGTTTTCACAGACATTTTGTCTCTAGCCGCAATCGGAACTGTAAAATACAATCTTTATGACCTACCAGATAATTTAATTTCAGTCTATTTTTCAAAGTCAACTGGACTGAGATTAGCCTCTTCTCTTCCAGTATCCTATTTTAAAATATATTCATTTCAACAGTTACAATACATTCTGACATACAGGTATATTTCTTTTCTGTCCAGCAGGACCCACTGCTGGTACATTTTAATACAAGCAACTTTTCAAATACATTTTCAACACAAGAATCTGTACAAATCAGTTTGATATGCAAATGACATATCATTCTTTACAAAACACCAGCTAGCTATGCTGGCATATGTTACACAGCCACTGCCCTACTTCTCCTGGCATAGCTGGCAATACCTCACATCATCACACTCCTCATAGTTCCTTCCATAATGAAAGAGTCTGGCACACACTAATTGATATTCATGGTAAACAATATTAAATCATAATAATATTCAGAATAAAAATGTATAAGTATAAAGTAACATATTTAACCATTATGAGGGCTTCTTACAGATGAAGTTGTTAATAAGTGTTCCATATTATGAGTGGTATTCTTCCACATTTTCAAGATGGAATATTCAGACCTTTAAGTATCCCATTGAACTAAATGCTAAACAGTCTACTTTGATTGTGTTTATCAACATGGCAATAGTTAAAATACTTAGGTAAGTAAAAGAAAGAAAGGGGATGAATTAAATAACTTACAAAACAGTTCGATGAACACAAAGATTGACAATGTGCTACCTAACGGCTCTAGTGCTGTACCGCTCAACTGTACCTGAAGTCATTATGAGGAGCGTTTCTCATTTTGAGTATTTAAAAAGTCCACCTTCCTTATTGAAATCATATGTTGCACTTTCATTATTTTTTAATTAAGCAATCGGTGTGTGTGATATCGGATTATATTACTCAAAATACCTTTTTGTATTTATGAATAACATATCTCTTAACCTCTTAGTGCTAAAACTTGGACAAAGCGAAAACATTGCTCTTATAAGTTTAGAAACCTGCTGGAATAACAGATGATGGATTAACATGCATTTTTGAAGGATAAGTAGTCTGAAACTCAAATATCTGTCATTATTTAATGATTTCAGTCGGTAGTGATTACCAGAAAACCACAATTTTGTTGACGAACAGACCAAAAATATGAGGCAAAATCTGGACATTCTGCGAAAATCTGGACAGTTGATAGGTATGAAACAATAAACAGTTATTAACCATGCTGTGTGCGTCAGAGCTGAAGTTGTTAGCGAGTGTTTCGCATTTTGCGATTCCACTTTATAAGAAGTAATAAGTTTAGAGAGATGTGTGGCATTATTGACTAACAAGAATCCCCGCTACTTACCAAAAAAATTTTTAAAAATAATTACGAGGGACACATCTGTAACGTCGGGGACATTTCAAAAGTAAGAAACTGGAAACATACCTCTCAGACTCTTAGTGCAAGGATTCTGGACAAAGCCATTAAGAAAAGTGGGACAAATGGCCAGATATTTGGACAATTTTTAAATATTGCTCACACAAATAGGGTTACCACCTGTCCCACTTTGCGAGGGACAGCCCCTCTTTAGGCAGTTGTGTCCTGCATAAAAACGGAAAACATGGCAAATGTCCTGAGATTTTAGGACAGAATTATTTCCTATATTTTATGCAATAGTTGCATAAAACAGTTATTCTGTATCTGAAATACCTAAATGTTGTAAGAAATAGAATAATCAACTAAAATGCTACAAGAATAAGCTTTTATTTAGGCAAAAAGTGAATTCCTATCCTTTGTACTGGCCATGGGTATGTTTCCCCCTGCAAAATCTGACGTTTGTACCAAAAATGTCCCACTTTGGGCATTTGAAAAGGTGGCAACCCTACACACAAACTTAGAAAGTTGATTGAATAACAGGTTTTGCATTAGTAAGAATTTTCTGAAGGGTATGAAGTCTAAAACTCAAACGGCTCTCATTATTTTCTAACTTCAGTCTTTAATGATTTGCCACTAATTTGCCAGAAAAACACAGTTTTATGAAAAAGGGACCAAACATATGAGGCAAAAATCTGTACAGTTGAGAGGTATATTGGAAACGTTCGCCCTAAAGAATTGCGTGGAGGCCCGGGGGCCAGTAAGAGATGTAGTTTCTGTGTATGTAGAGAATTATTAATCGGGTTTTACAGTTTAGAGAACAGTCCAGTTAGTACCTCCTAACCTCTTAGTGCAAAAATTTTAGACAAAAGCCAAAAATAATGATGGGGGAGGGGTGGAGGAACAAAGGCCCAAAAAACAGGGACAATTTTAAAACAGTCATTTTTTTTTGATTGTCGGAAGAAGCGGGAGTATACCTGTGAAAGCGCTTACCTACGAATAAAGTTTTTATGAACTGTTAAGAGTGCTGCCATTGCATGTGGTTAACCATCACTTTGTTTTGGTTCACTTATTTAACAATTCTGATAGTTTACTTCTTGGTTTTGAGTGAATCATTAGTTGTTCTCGCCACGCATAGTAATTGTGTTTGAATTTTAAAACATTGCCTTTACAGACTTGACAAAATAACATGTTTTGCATTTTCTGCAGGGTGTGAAGATGGAAACGCGAACATCTGCCATTATTGAGTGACTTCAATACGCAGTGATTTACCAGAAAAAGACCAAGTGTCATGGCTCAGCTCATAGCAGAGAACAGGGCTAGACAAAGCTTAAGTTTCACCTGGTATATCCTGTTAGGTGTTTCTGTGAACATACTAACTGGTTTTGGGAACTGAGACTTTTGCAGACCCCACAGATATACGTGCGGTTATATATATTTAAGGACTGAATCGGAGAAAGGGGACGCTGTGAAGCAAGGGATAACCCCTTCGGAGGGAGATTATGACTCACAGTAAAATGTAAGCCCAAAACACGGACCTGCAGGAACAAAAACAATCTGCTATTAAGTAGTATCCTCACCTGAGGGAAAAGGAGGCAGTGATGTACTGGCTGCACATAAGCAAAGCCAGACTAAGAGCAGTATTACACAAAAAGTGACCATAACTCTCAACTTTTCTCAAGAAGCAGTGAGAAAGCCAAATAATAATTATAATTATAATAATAATGGTGACAAAGGCCCAGAATCAAGGACTGTTTGTTTTTTTTTACTTGTTATTATTCTAGCTCACTGAGAAATTTAATAGTAGTACAGCTTTTGTCTCAATGTACATTTTTTTTGAATAATAAACATTATGTAATTATAAATGTCTGGAACTATTCATTATCATTAACTAATCATCAATGATTTACAATGAAAAAAAAAAGCTAGACGGGACAGGGCAAAAACAGCAACGTTGTGTAAAATAATGGACAGCTGAGAGTTATGGAATAATGGAAGCTGTACCATGGAAAAGTTTTCAAATATATACCTTTGTGAAGCGAAGTGCCTTTTAGAGTTTTATAGTTAGGCACATAGTACGTTTTAAACTTTGAGTATATTTAATGTATTAAGTGAGAAATTTGATGGACCCACAAGGGTTGTATCAGCTGGATCGTGTGATTGGTTGTAGCAGTTATCGAAAGGCGGGCTTTGCGGTCTACGGATAGCCACCGAGAGTGCATGTGAGACACCTGTGTTTGGTGTTTTATCTCGCGGGTAAACTGTTTTCTTCAGTTTGTATGTTTGTTGGAGGCCTTTATCTTCTTTAGTGGAAGTCAGAATGCGGTGTTTTGCTCACCCCTTTGCTCTTGTTTTTCCCATGTTATCGATGTGGCAACATTGATCTGTTTTTAAGTGTAAGTACTGTTTTAAGAGGCTAATTTATTGATGTCAGGTGAGAAAGGAAGTAGCAACTTGTCAGTGAGATGCTTGTTATATTTGTAATACGTGTTCTGGATACTCTGGGGATATTCACCATTTCGTTAAATATGACCTGAAGTTGCTTACTTCGTGATGAAGGGAGTTACTGCACAGATTATTGTTGCTATTGGATAATTCTACAGTGCTGAAAACAGCAAAAAGCCAATGTTGGAACTATTTTATACTTAACTAGGTTGATGTTTCGTTAAAAAATTCTTATTTAATCAACTGTTGTTTGAGTTGTAAGCCAAATTTTATAATTTACTATGAAATGTAATGCTGCTCCTAACAGTAAAGCTCGCAACTTTCCATCACTAAAATGAAAGAATTTATATCTTTTAGTGTGGAATTTTGGGTAAAATGAGGAACGCTTAATAACTGCAACTTGGGAACTTACAGGAGAGCTACACTGTTGTATACTTACGCGAGTTATTTTCTTAGCTCTCAAGCTTCCATTTCCAAAATGAGGAACTCTGCCTCTCATAATGTGGAATAAATGGGCAAAATGTAGAACGCTTACAGCTTACTAATAACTTTAACTAGGACGTTTGTATGGTACAGTTTTTTTTACTTATTTAATTAATATGATACATTTTTACCTGGCATGGATATGAATTAGAAAATTTTCAAACACTGTATGATAGACCCGTTTGATGTGGAACTTCATGGAACATGAACATTGTAAGACTCTAAGGAATGTGCCTCATAATGAGGTACACTTGAGAGGTATAGTTCTTTGGATGAATTAATATGATTTAGTGTTATTTATCTTGGATGTCACTTAAAAATTGCCAACACTGAATGTGTGACAGAACCTTTTGTTGGGGAACTGTGAGGAGCATTTGACTTTTTAAGACTCGAAATGAGGAGCATTCTTCATAATGAGGTACACTTAAAGGGATGCCCCTCCACCCAACCACCTTTTTCAAAATGTACCTAGCCCTCAAAATGCTGTCCCTACACTTCAAAAAGTGGCGCATTACTTTTGGCTATTGTTAGTTAAGACTATCTTCTTGTATAGCTCCAAACAGTGGACAGTAAATTAGCCATTTCTAAATATTCTGTGCCGTTTGATCTGTACAGTTTTTTGAGAAATTCTCAACCGAAAAAACCCTAGCTACATCCTAGTTTGTTTTGCCCTTTTTTTCTGAAGGCAGTGATAATTATTTATGTATTTTATCCATTGTTTTGTAAGATGCTTGTAAAATAAGGATCCAATGTCCTTTTCATTCTTCCTCACAAATGGGTTTGAATCCTATCCTTGGATCCAACTCAGCAGCATACATTAGACTTTGGATCCAGCTCTCAAGCTACTCCCTTTACCCATAATACCCTATTCCTCCCCTTTACACATCAGATCTCGTTTGCAGCCATTGCAGTTAGATGTAGATTCCGCTGCTGAAGTAGTACAATTTAATTTTTTTCATTGTTATATATCAGTCCTCTTTCCTATTTAAATATTTTTATTTTTGTAATTTCTTTACTCCTCACCCTTCTAATGTCCCATTTGATACTGCGGTGGTGGCAGTGGCCACCAAGGAAGAGCTGGCAGAGTAGAGCTCTTTTGTTCTTCCATCAAACAGATGAGTACAGAGCATTTGACTGATTTGGCAAGCTGTTTTTTACCTTAGCTACCCTCGTGCTAAATTATTTGGCAAATTTAGTAGGCTACAGGGGGATTTGATGAAAGATTTAATCACATACTGTCTCTGAGTCCATGTCTGCTGAAGATTTCAAAATGACTTCCTCTCAGCTGGCCAATCTGCTGTTCATTTCAAACCTTCAATGAGGTTGATCTCCCATACAGTGGAAGGTACCTCACAAGCAGCCGGTTCAGCGATAGCTTTAAGGAGACATGCCTGGATGTAGTTATGCAAATTTGCGAAGCCCTACAAGATTTACTTTATTAATGCCCCATTTGATGGCACTTCCTTATTTGGACCATCAGTCAGTGACACGCTTACCTGCAGCAAACAAGAAGTAAAGACACTGCCTGCCATGGGAATCAAGTTTTCTACCCCTCAGTGGACTTTCTCTAGAAACCAGTGAGGCAGTAAGAAGATGTGGTTCCGTAAGTCGCAGGGACCTTTCCAGGATTCACGCTTTGAGAATTCCTTGAGAGGCAGAGGAGGCCTACAGGAGGAGGTGGTCTGCAGAACCAGGGCTTTAGAGAGTCTTTTTCTGATGGGGCATATCAGCGCTCCTGAAGTGCTGCTAGACTGTTCAACTCTGGATGCAGTTGGGGTTTGATTCTGTTTGCACCTGGACAAATACCACAAAAGATTCTAGGGTGCTAACAATAATATCTGGCGGTTACTACATACCATTTTCCCTTCATCCTTCCCCTCAAAGGAAGAAACTTCCCGATGTTCCACCCAGAGTGGGATGATAGTTGCAGTTCTCCATTTGTATGGCATGAAACCTGTCTGGAGGCAATGGTTAAATAGTAATTCTAGTGCTCCTGAAAGATCATGTTTTATGCTGTTTGGGAGGCATCCTGGGATATTATTGGGGCCCATAGATGTGTTCTTAGCATTGGAGAGCACACTGAGGACCTATTCCCCGGTGATGGTTGGGGGAGTTGTATTCAAAGCCATTTCTTGAGGGGTAAAATTGGAGCTTAATTTGTCAGCCAGTAGATTTGTTATATCTTCTGGCTCTTTGTTGTGAGTCCATTTGCAACTAATTTTGCACATTCTTGTGTACCGCTTTTGAGGTTGCGGACAAAGCTAAAGGAAGCCTTGGCATCGTCTTTGAACTGGAAGGTTATTTTTATTTCAGATTTGGTTTGAGCAAACTTGGTTAGTCTTTTCAGCTGCTTGTTTAGATTGATGAGGGAGTTTATCATTTTGGTGTTGCACTTCATAATTTTTGCTGTGATATATTTTCCTTTAGTTATACAATCTATCACTGTTAGGGATTCCACCAGGGTGGCTTGCTTTTTGAGTGTATTCTGTGTTTATTCCTGGTAGGTACTGCTGTCTCTGTGCAGCTAGTAACATGATTGTACAGAGTTACTGTGAACAGTTCCACATAAGCAGCAATGTTTTCAGTGTGGGGGTCTGGATGGGGCTTGAAATTTTGCCAGGTTATCACTTAAAGAACTTTGCCTTAGAATAGTTCATAATGTATAGAGTTAGCTGTGGTCCCATGTTTTATTTTTATTTTAAAGGAGACAGATTTATGGTCTGACCTTACCAAAGAGGACATTGCATTCAAGAGATGCAGGGCTCTTCTGTGTTGGTGAGAACCACACCCAGGATGTTTGCACCCCTAGTGGGTGTATGGACTAGCTGGTCCTGGGTATTTGTGCTTACAAGGTCCAGGAATCTCTGGGCCTGCAAGTTAGTGGTTATGTACAATTCCCAGTTTATAGTGTAGCAGTTAGTAGCCCATGAATATGGCATTGTTGAATGGTGTGCATTTCCAGTACATGTAAGTATGTATTATGGATTTCCTAGGTCACTGTGGCGTACATGGATATGGTATTGAACTTTGCCTATGGTAATCTGTATGTGAAGAAGCTAAGTAGTGTAATACTGTTAGACCAGCCTTGAGGCATGTTTGTTTTTGATGTAAATAGAGAGATCCCCACCTGTAGTCCATTCCTGTATAGTAACTGGTCTAAATATATGGAAGAAATTGTAGCCCTACACTGCTGAGGTGCTCTTTGTGCAGTTACTGAGACATTGTTTAAAGCCACAAATGTCTTCATTCTGTAGTATGAGGAGAACATAGAGGGACTGGATGTTTCTTATTTAGACTCCTGGCATTGAGCAGAAACACTTTTTTTTAGATTTTCTTGGATTGGTTTTGCTGTGTTGGATGGTTTGTCAGGTTGGCATTGCCCAATAAGATATTATGGGGGAGGATATTGTTGAAGAACATTCAAAAGCCTAGAGGTGACAGGCGCAGTCCATCCCTGGGAAAGCAGTGCAGTTTGACCATATCCTCTCATACTGAAAAATATTGTATGCCCTTAGTGATGCCAAAACCTAAGTCCATCAACTTCTATTCATACTGTGGCATCATTTTTGGAGAAAGGGAAATGCTACTCAGTGCTAGGCTTATACCGGTATGGGACACCTAGTCCAAGAGCTTCATGTGTGTTTTCATAGGTTTACTATTGAATATTCAAAGTGACTGCTGTCGACCAGCATGTGGTCGAAAGGTGGTTTTCACATGGGCAGAATGCCAACTCAGAATGCATAGGCTACACTACAATGGGTGGTGTAGTTCGATTAACTAAGTTCGGCATTCTACAAGGAGATCACAGTTTAGTGAGGAACAGGGAATTAACCCTTTTCCTCACTGTAGTGCGATCTCAGAATTGGTATATATAATTTGCAGGGGATGTGGGGGGGTGCAGAGGGCTTGCCCCCCCCCCCCTGCAAAATAGTAAAATAATGTACTGTTGACTAGGGAATGTCACGGTGTGGTAAGCTGCATAGCATGGATGACTGACATCACCTCCTGCTATGTTGAATACATGAAACTATGGGTGTCTGTGTTCACTTTCAATCTGGCTGCATTTTCGCTATTCCAGATTCAGGAGTTTGGGTTGACTATGTGACCGGTCGACGTATGCAGTTTCAAGGTTTCAATAGTAAACTGTTTTCTTATAGTCAAGGGAGATAGGTCAGCGGTCAGTTACACCCAGATGGATTATGAATTGTACTGATACTTTCAGGTTCAATAACTTAGCATGAATGATTTGGTGGGTCCTTTTTCCTGATGGGCAATTATTACTCTCTCTCTGTACTCCTCCTGGTGAGTGGGGCATCTGTTTTTCTCACAGTGGAGTCTCCTAAGACCAGGTGGCTTGCCTTATGGGCTTCAGTCACATCTTACTGAGCCTCAACCTGAATGTGTTGTGGTGCGTATTTTGACAGAATGCTTTTGGGATTGCTGATGCCATTTGTTGTAGGTGCAGTGCCTGGGAGTTCTTTGGGGTTTAGGAAGATTACATTTAAGAGACTCTGCATATGTGGCTTTGTGGCTGATTCATACAGTTTGTGTAGTGGGTGTTTTACTGATAACATGATTGGTATTATGTGTGCTTGTATGTGGGAGCTTTGCCTCCACTGACATTGTATAAATACATCTTTCGCATACCTTATCAGTTTAAGAATTAGACAGATGGTACAATGCCCCAGAATCCTCATTCACCAAGCTGACTATGGAGATGGTAGGAAGATTCGTATCTTTGGTTTCTGCCCCTTTCAGAAGGATATTCTAAAACTGTAAAATAGGAGTATCTAATGCTAAACGCACGGGGTAGTCATCCTTGCTGCACAAACTAGTTGCTGTTTGCACATCCGAGTACTGATGAAGTTAAAAAGATATTTTTATAAGGAAAATGTCAATTCTAGGTGCCTGCATCTATAAAAGGCACTAACTACTAAAACCTGCTTTATGGCAAGCAGCATAACACAAATGCACCAACTTTATAGAGGCAGAGAAAACTGACTAAATAGCCGACTGGCCAATGAAGTGATCTCACATAAAGCCTTCTTGTGTGATTATTAGCTCAGACAGATTGTGCTACCTTTTGCTGCCCCTTGAATGTAGTTCCAAGTCGTCTTAATGTAAAATGCACTAGAGTTGGCCCAAAGTGAATGCTAACAGGACAAGCAAAACCAAACTAGCTAGGTAACTTGCATTTCTAAATGACTACAGTGAAGACAAACCAGCACTAAAGTTGGTGAAAACCAAAGGTACTTTACAATGATGAAGTGCAGAAAAATACAGTAAATCGAAAAATGCAGCAGTAGTAATCTTTAACTTAAAAAGTGCAAACATTCAAAGTATTTATCTATGCAAGGATGACACTGGATGAATGCCACTAGATTCAAACCAAACACACAGAAATCAGTGGCATGGATGAAAAGTGTTTTGCATTCATTGTCTAGGGGTATTTGCCAGAAATAACTTTAACCATCAAATGTGGGAAAAAAACATTTCTGCATTTACTAGTTTGTGTGATGTCTTCTAATGTTGGTAAAAATAAACTTTTCTTATAGAACATAAGTTTTTTAAATTGGAAGGCATTTATGAAGCAACTTTTATCATTGGTATTTATGAAGCAACTTTTATCATCTCCACTCTCCAAAATACTAGAGAGATGCATACACTCTCAGGTCTCAGACTACCTCCTTACTAACAATCTCCTTTCCAATACTCCGCATGGTTTCCGACCAAACCATAGCACCACCACTGCCTTACTCTCCTTTGCTAACACTATCCTTCAGCATAAAAACAATGGCTATCTCTCCTCTGCTACTTTCCTAGACCTATCTAAAGCATTTGACATGGTCCCACACAAACAACTCATCTCTGTCCTCAATAACCTATCCTCCTCACAATCGGTCACCAACTGGTTTGAGTTACCTGTCTGACCGCCAACAATCCGTTGTATGGCAGAATGACATATCTCCCCAACTACCTGTCTCCATAGGGGTTCCCCAGGGATCCATCCTTGGACCCCTACTCTTCTCTGTTTTCACCAATAATCTAGCCTCTGCCACCAAACATGGCACACTCGTACAATAAGCAGATGACTCAACCATCATCTGCACAGCCCAGTCCCTACCCAAACTGCAAAAAGTCACACAGGAAGCCTTTTCCTCTGTTGAAACTTGGTTATCCGATGCCCAATTAATACTCAACCCAAACAAAACTAAACTACTCCTCTTCCAACCCACCAAACATACTCAAAACAACTCTCACTTTAACATCACAGCAAAAGACACCACTATATACCCAATTGAACACAACAAATTGCTAGGAGTGGAAATAGACAATAAACTAAAATTTGACATTCACATATCCTTGACCATAAAAAAAGTCCACAATAAACTAGGAGCACTATACAGAAATAAGCAACTTCTCACCAAAGATTTCAATAGCAAATTCCCACCTTATCTCCACAAAGATTTCAATAGCAAATTCCCACCTTATCTCCACCCTACTATATGCCTGTCCAATATATACCAACCTAAGGCAATGTGATCTAAACAAGCTAGAGACCTGCTACAACAAAATCGCCAAATTCGCCACAGGGACATCCTACCGTAGTCACCACTGTCTCTCACTTGCTGAACTGGGCTGACTTGAACTCCCTCACCTCCTTCAGTGGTATCAACTCTCACTTGCCCACAAACTAGTAAATCATCTACTAAATGTCCCATCCCTCCAGAATCTACTCCAACCCTATCGCACCACCAGACCACTAAGATCCAGCAACAAAAATCACTTGCAGATCACTAAAGCCAATAAGACTGCTGGTGAAGCACTATTCTCTTGCACCATAGCCAAATTATGGAACTCCCTTCCACCCACAATTACCTCCATACCGTCATGCACCCACTTCAAAACTTTACTAAAAGCACACCTAAAAACATGCTGGCTATGCCCTTGCAACTCCCACTCTAATATCACCCTCGCCATCCAACCACTACCTTTCTTTCCACTCTACTAACTACCTTGATTATAGCAAGCTCAGATGCTCATAAACCAGTACTTATTATACAGCAGGAACTTCTTCTTGTAACATTTGTTAATGTCTGTTATGTACTTCACAGATAAAGATTCTAGTTGTCTACTGATGTACTATGTTCTTCATCTTTAAATATGTAAGTAATTGCTATGTAAATTGTTAATCGCTATGTAATCCAATGTAACTACTGTCTGTTTATTTTAACTGTGGAGCTTTTCTCCACGGGCCTCCGCTGAAAATGGACCTACGTCCAGTTGGACACTCCTGGTCAACAAATATAAATTAAATAATTGGTATCATAGGAGCACACTATTCAGCTGATTCAATTGTACTTTTATTGTCACAAGGCTTTGCATTAGTTTAATTTTGCTTCTGTTTTCAGGCAGGATAGGAAAATGGCGCCACTCTGGATGTGGTCAAGGTGTACGAAGCAGCATTTGGTTTTAATTAGATTTTTACTGGTTCACAATTAAACAGACCAATTTCACCAAACATGTCTACACTGTCTTCATTTTGTCTTTCAGTTAAGACCCTCTTGTATGCCACAACTCTACTTAGCAGATTTATGAGCAAACCATCTATACCATAAATACAAATCTCAATTATGTTCCTAGAAATCAACAAGTGAGAGGGCTATAACTTTCCGCTTGTGCTTCATGCAACAGGAGATTATTTGAGAAATTTCTGTATGTAGCACATGATATCACAGGGACATTGGACCCTGTATCAGTCGTAAAACTCAAACTTGAGTGTAATGAATAAGAAGTCCCACTTGACTGTTTTCAGTATCTGACATGGCAGACAAACCAGCACCCCAGCTGTAAATGAACCTGGAAAAACAAAATGCTTTTTGCATATTCAGTCTTGTCTCTTAAATCAGCTTTGATTTACACATGACTGCAAAATTGCAGTCTCTTACATGTCCAACAGACTGTTGGCCACACATGCATTTGCAAGGCTTACACTTGCACTGTTTTTCATGCATTCACTTAATTTTTCCAGAAGTATGCCTCTTTCCAAACTTCCTTTTTCCTGTGTTTAAATGTGCCTTTCACATCTGAAACACCTGATGTTCTTAAGGATCATCTGCATATATCCCATGTGCCTCCGATACAAGAGGTTTGGGAGGTCACTAAACACCTGATGTTCTTGAGGATCATTTGCATATATCTCATGTGCCTCTGTTACAAGAGGTATGGAAGGTCACTCAGTAGAAGTTCTAGTCTTGCTGGAGTTTTCATTTTGTTTTTACTGATTGGTTTTCAGTGACCTTCTAACTTATTGCTTTAGTTTTTTTGTGTTTGCTCCCTTTAAATGAGGTGCAAGTTATTATGGGTGTGACATGTTATTTTTCTGATATTTTTTTTTCCCTGTGTGTAGTTAAATTCACTTCAGGATGTAATGCTGACAAAATGTACTACATTTTTCTCTTCTATTAATGTTGGTGCAATTATTTCCCTTTCTAAAATGAGATTTAATAAAGATGCTTAAAAATAACTTACACCGCAGCTAGCCCGATTACCGTTCTATCTCTGATTTGCTCATCGTTTGTGCTATTAAACCCACACTTTTTTAGCCAGTTTATGCAGTCTTCTAAAAAAATTGCTTTGACACCTTCACCTTTGGCTTGTACACATCCCTGAAAGCATACACTTTCATTTATTGTGTTTTTGATGCAAAGTATTCATTTAGTTTACTAATCACTGACTTGTTTCATTCTCTTGCTCTCTCAGAATGAAAATGAACAGTACATTGCCTTCACCAATCTTCCTACCAAATCATCAAATGCAGCAAAGTATTTATTTACCTGGATTTCATATGATTCTTTATCCAACTTGATTGCATTCTAAATAGTGTGAACCGTTTCTTCCATGCAGACCAGCCAAATGGTTTTGAGAAGTGGAATAGCTGTGGTGGGTAAATATTTTTTATTTAAAATACAGTTTTCCTGGGTCAGATATTTCACTAAAAGGTAGCAGAAAATATTCTTGGAACTAAGCCAGTGCGAGAATGGAGAGAGGAGATTGACAACAGGTATGACTGAAATTAAGGGTATAGAAACTAGGTAAAAGGGAGCAGGAATTTGGAGAACAATGGCAAAAGAACCAAGGTATTGAGAGCAAATAACTACAGAAGGACAGGTAATGGAATGGGAAGAGGCCAAGAAGACATTTGGGGGGAAAAAGATAATTAGTAGGGCATAATAAAATATTGCATGTAACTATAGAAATCAGAAGAAGTTGGAAAGATTGGGAAGAGAGATTAGATAAACAATTCACAAAGGAAAAATGAAAAACTTGTGTAGTTCCCAAATATGCAACAGTCTGGAAGATTTAAGATTTTTGCTTGTAAGTATTTGCATAGGTATTTTTATACCCTAAGCAGAGTCGGACAATTTTTCCTCATGTAGATTGCAATTGGTGGAGGTGTGATTAAGTAAGAGGTAGCTGGGAACGTATATTTTGGGAGCTTGAGTTGTTAGAACATTAAAAATTCACTACAGAGTACTCTGTCAGAAATATTGGGTGAGCAAATGAGTGTAAGGAAATTATTTTTTGAGCTGGGATACAGGATTGGAATTGTCTAGACATAGTAAAGCCTTGTTAAGTTTAATTCTGCTGGCTGCCAAAAATAGAATTACTACAAAATGGAAATCGAAGTCTAAATCAATTGTACTTTAAGTACTGAATATTGTAACAGACATAAAAGAGCTGGAAGTGGGATCTTTAGAAATGGGTAGGAGCAAATTGCATAGGAAAAAATGGAAACTGGAGAAACAATACATGTAGAATAATGTTTTGGAGGAGGTGTGGGGTTTAAGGGAAAGCAGTTTATGTAATGTTGGAGTGATTGTATAAAAGAATATATGTGATGTTTAACTGTGAACATATTAATGTTTTTTTTATATACATGTGTGTATGTCGTAAGTGATAATTCATTAAAGGTATTAAAAGCTAATGTAAAAAAATATTTTGGTAAAAAGGCTAATTGTTGAAACAACTGACTCTAAGCTTTGCGGATTTACTTTGGGTGTTACTGAGCATTTAGTAACTGATATGTTTGGTCTTCAATAAAAATATTCTGGTTCTGACATAGTGATGTGAAGCACAGCAGTGGTTACCCAATGGTTAAGGCAGTGCCAGAAATATTAAGCTTGACCAGCGTAAGTCAAAAACTTTAACTTTTTTAGTCTGTACAAAATGTGCGCTCATTAAAAACTGTTAACACTTCAGTTATCTTGAACACACAGGTTGCAGGCTGTAAATTAATGCATTATGGGTTACATGCATGTTGCATGTACTGTAAAAAATGGCAGAGCTGTGCTGTACACTGCTAAGTGGCAGTGACTGGTGGTCATGTTCGCAGCATGTCTTTTGTGATAAAAGGATTAAAGTTGGGTGTACTTTTAAGTATTAAACTAATTCACTTCAAAAGTTAATAGAGCATGTTTTGCATCAAATATGCATCTTCTCGGCAATAAGAAATATGAAAGTTTGAAGTCTAGTATCATTGATTGACTAATCCTCAGTGGTTTATCAGAAAATTAAAGAAATATATATGGGGTACAAGGCAAAAAAATATCAGACAAAATCAGGAATCATCTGCAGTATCAGGAACAGCTGAGAATTATGATTCGCAGTATATACAGGCACTCTTGCAGCTTTGCTTTACTTATCACACACTTATTTGGTGCCAATGGATCTGTAACATTGAAAGGAGGTGTACCCTGGAATCTGTGTCATGCATGTGTGTTGGTGTTAGAGATGTTTGTATAAACATAGCTATGGAATATAGCTAGCTAATGATGAGAATAGGTGCACATTTAAAGGAGGTGTTGTGCTATGTAACTATTGACAATAGAAGTGGGAGAGAAGACTTGGTGAAAGTGTATGACTGGAGGCATGGAGGTTTAGGAAGAATGAGGGGTAATGGATATTAATGAAGGTGGAAGTGAGCAGAATGGTGGTTTTTGGAAATTAAAGCAATGTAATTCAGTTTCAAAAGACCTGGCTGCTCCAAAATAAGCTTCAACAATTCACGTATGCTACAAAATTTAAATAATTTTGTAATGATACTGAATTTTTAAAGGTCATTTTGGGAAAGCCAAAAGTCTTTTGAAATTATGGTAAGTTGATTTACTTTTCCTATAGTGAAACAAGATGTACATGAGTTGTAGAAGTTTTGTAAGGGGAAGGGAAGTGAGATAAGGAATGTGGTATAGAAAGTAAAAGGGGAATATACTTGGTATAGAAAGTAAAAGAGGAATATACTAAGTAAAATGTATGAAGATAAATGGTGTATAGAAAGCAAAATAGGAGTATGTGGTGTAACTAGTAGATAGTTTATAAAACGGGAGTGAGTTCAGTGGTATTAAATCAGAGGATAAAAGCAGAAAATAAAGGACTGGTGTGAATGGCTTCTAAAAAAATGTAGTTTGTGAACAGAAGTTAATACTATCCTGTCATTCTACCTCCTTTGTATTATAGTCCAGTTTGGCCTGTGGATTGGTAAGATAATGTATTTAGAATCCTGCAGCCTAACACAATAGTACTTCAAAGCAATGATGCATGTACTGCCTGTGCTGTTAATATAAGGCATTTTTTATTTATGTACTAGGATAAGGGAGACATGAGAAACAATGTGTTTTTAAGGTGGGTCACAGATTAAGCTTAGCTCCCACCTTATTGGTCAGACCTGAATGTTGACTGTAAGTTGTAAGTAACAATGGTAAGGTACATTCAGGAGTGGCTGGGGAAAGGGGGAAACACAGGAGAGGAATTGTGTAGCAGGAGTTATGGTTTAGGGCAGAATATGTGCTGATGAGGAATTAAGGGTTTATAATCACCTTTGGTTTAAAAGCCATGGGTTCTGTTCTCACACCTGTTAAATGGCTTGCTTATACTGCAGTTCAGCATAAGGGGGTGCTGTACTCAAGTGCATCGTCCTATGGATGAGACATTAAACCTAGGTACCATCTGCGAGAGTTGGTGCTAGCTCAGGTGGATGTAAAACTTATTTGTTTACCGGAAAAGTGTGACTGGGGCAGAGCCCATTTTCAGTGGAGGCCTGTGGAGAAATGCTCCAGATGCATGTTTTTGGAATGTGGAAGGAAACTGGAGCACCTGGAGAAAACCCACTTGAACACAGGGAGGACATGCAGACCCTGCACAGAAGGCACCGTAGTTGAGAATCTAACTGGAGAACCTGCTGCTGTGAGGCGTCAATGCTAAGCGCTGCACCACTGAGCTGCCAATCTCATGGGACATATTGGAAAGAGTAGGAATCCTTTATATACAAAAACAACTCTTATTTACAACATATTTACAGATGTACAAATATATAGGTATACAAATCTATGTACATGTATTCATGATTTCCTTTACAATTGTAATAAATTTTCATCCCTGTTAGATCCCACTCCTTTTTTCCATAAGTACCATCTGATTTAACTTAAAATTGTTACTAAAATCCATTTACTATTGAATATGATTTAATTTATTCCTTCATTCCATGTAGCCCATATTACATAAAATAACTTTTTCTTTAACATATTGTACTTCTGTTCTTATGAAACCCATGTTTATTTTATCTACTTTTAGATCTTCGAAAAAATCTTCTTTACCTCGTTTTCCTGATAACTTTTTTACACTTGCATTTCAAAATACATGTTCTTCACAATGTAAACATTTTATCACTTTTTTCTTTTTGTATGGCATATTTCCTGTTACTGGCAGTTTATCTATTACCAGTCTCCACAAAAAATCTTGACATTCTACTTTCTGATTACAACATTTGCTTCTTATTTTTATAGTTGTCATTTAGTATGTTAGATTTTCCCATGGTTTTACATAGTAATGTTTTATCATTACATTCTTATACCATGCTTTTCTTTCCTTTTTTCTATATCATCCGTTTTTATTTTCCGCAAAAATATTTTTTCTTGGTAACATTTTATTTCTTCATTTGTATACTTTTACTCTTTTTTACAGTTCTGAACTTATCAAATATGGCTCTTTTCTGAAAGATAGTTTATATGTTCTGAAAAGACAGGTTTGTTTTATTTCTTCTGTTTTTTCCTATTTAATTCTCCTTCTCTTTATTCCCAAATGTTATACTTAACACAGAACTTTCATTCCCTTTAAAATATACTCCCCATCTTTGCTACATCACCTAAATGTTTACTTTTGTCTTTATTTAAAGCCATGTCCATCACCTCTAAACATTTATTTGTGCAAATTATTACATTCATCCAAATATTTTTTGCAGTTATTGTAATGTAATTTGCATATGTTAACAGAAGTGTAATTCGTAACCCTCCAGGTGTTATATACCCCACCTCCTTCATTTTGTGGTTTATTTCACATACTCTCATATTCATAACTACTGCAGAGAGTATACACCTCATTGGACATCTCGCCACTCTTGATAGGTACCTCTTGGCTTAACCAGTCATGTGCAAGTATTTTTACTTTATTATTAGTATATTCTGGTGTACATAATTTCCTAAATTCCTCACTTATATTCTTTCATTACCCATAATATTTTGTGTCCATTTGTATCAAATGCCTTATTAAGGTCTCCTATCATGATTTTCACTTTTCTATTCATGATATCCTCCACAATTTCCATATCATTAATTATTGACAACCCTTCCCCTTTGTATTTTTATATGTACTATCTTCCATAATATTTTCCATTTAAGTTTCAAATCTTTTCTGTACTTTCATAAAGATCTTATGTTATCATTATTTAATACTGTCTCTTATCTTCCTTCTTCCATATGAATAAGAATTCCACTACTTAATTCTTTATGTATAAAACCTTCATGTAACCATTCATTAAATTTTTTTAATATTTTTTTGCCAATCCCTTAAATTTATATGCATTGCATACCCTATTTCACCTGGTCCAGGATCTGAATCTATATTTTCTTGTCCTAATACTTTATCTAGCTCATTTAAAGAAATCTCCTCTTTATTACCTTTTTTTCTATTAACTTTTTCACTTTCCATGTTGTTTTCGCTGCTGTCGTTTTCCTTTTAAACATTTTTTGTACATATTGTACTACAGTATTCATAATCTTTTCCTGACTTCTTTCTATTTCTCCTTTTACATTTTTTATTTCTCTCGTTAAATTACCATCTTCCTTCATTAATCTACTTATGTAACTCGGTACTTTTTTCCTTGTAAAAATATCTTTGCTTATATAACAATTCTTGTGTATTTTCTTGTTTTTTTTTTTTTCAAAGTGCTTTCTATCATGTGTTAAGTCGTCCAATACATCATTATTTATTCTTTTATAGTTTTCCTTCTCTACCTTTCTCACATCGTATTGCCACTGTGAAAAACTGTGTTTTTCCTTAAAATATCATCTATCATTCTGTACAGTTTTTATAAAAAATTTCTCTTAGTGATTTGATCTTTCCGTACTGGTATTGCTAATCTTTCAGTCTTCATTCCATGTTTCTCATTTATTATTTTTATTAATTTGCCTATTTTTATGTATTCCTTTATCTTTAGCAATATTGCATGGCGATCAGAAAATCTTGTTTCAACAACCTCCCCTTCTCCTGTAACTAAATCTTGTGATACTGTTAAATAATGTATTTCACTTCTGTAATACCCCTTTGTAAGTCAATGAATTTTTGTCCCAGAGTTTTAACTTGCTACATCTTGCAACTTCTAACATTTTTATATCATTTCTTTTCTTTTTATACTTGCATCTTAAGTCACAGTTAGTCTCCTGTTATTATAGCATTCATATTTATCACTACACAGTCTAAAATCTGATGAAATAACTTTTCCCTTTCTTTACAGTTGATGTATACTGTTATAATTCTATATAATTGTTCTTTCCATTTTGAATATACAATGATTAATCTTTACATTTTTGCTAAAGTTACTTCTAATATTTTTACAGTATGTTTACAGAATATGGCTATTCCAGAAATCTTATTTCCCAAATTTCAGATTCTTTCTTCCCCATAGTTTCTATGTTTGTAATCTTTCTCAATTTAAAATTCCTGTCTTATAATATAATTACATCTACATCCCATGTATTACACCACTCCAAGATCCCTATTCTTCTTGCTATAGTCTTAATACCATTCACATTTACAGAAAGCACTCTAAAATGTTAATGTTTTATTTTCCTCAGATTCATGGTTTTAATAAATTCATAGCAAATTATTAGGCTAGCTTTCTAAGTAGGCCGTTTTAAGCCTAGCCAATTTCCCTCCCTAAGGTGAGAATCAAACATTGTACCTTGTGTTTTGTGAGTCACACCTTAACCATTATAGTAACCCCCAATCATTAGCTGTATTCTGTTCTTTTTATCCATTTTCTTTTTTTCTTGTACTTATTCCTTTAAATTTTCTTTTTCTGTTTTTTTTTTTATAGTTTTACCAATAGAATTATTTTTTCTTTTACTACCTCTTCATACATATGTTTTCTTCACTTATTACAGAACCTTCTTTTATATCTTTTATTTTTTCCTTCTCTAATTTTAGTTTTATTTATACTGCTTCTAAAATTTCTTCTTTCTTTTTATTTTTTTGCAATTCGTCCACATGTCGAAATGTTAAAAATGTATTAAAATTGAATTCACATTTTTGCTTTGTCCCATTTCCCCATAAATACAACATTTTCTTTTGTCACAGTTTATCAAATGTTTTCCACACACAAACATGTTTTGGGTTGTCCCAGTATTTTACGGCACTCCTATTCTCCTCCACATTTTGGGTTGTCCCAGTATTTTACCGCACCCCTATTCTCCTCCACATTTATCATGCTTGGTATATGTGTAATTGTTTTCTCTTTCTATTATTATAATCACAGCCATCGATCCTTAAATCCCTTTTGTCATAAACCATTGCAATGTTCAGTACTTCTTTGCATAAAATTTTCAAATGTCCTTTAAAGTCTCTCTTTCTACCTCTGTTCGAAACTGTACACACATTTTCTTTTTTGTTTCCCTGTTAAATGCTTTTATAATATCAGAATTCCACAGTCTCTTTTGTACTCCCAAGAAAATTTTCCATTAAAAATGTTTCCAATATAATGTCACAAAATATCTGTTTTAAGAAGAATGCATGCTCTTACCTCGTGTGCTTTTTACACCCAAAGGAGCTATTAAATTTTCCCATACTTGTCCATTTCTGTCTTCTTTACTTTGAATCCTTAAAACATACTTATCTGTTTTTCATTTTCTTCTGCATTCTTTTACCTTCTTTGCATAGGTTTTCTTTTCTATCACTCTGCTGCTGTTCAGTATTGTCTGTTTATACTCCTTTTGTATTTTCTCCATAATGCCCCCCCCCCCCCCCCCCAGAAACCTCTCCTTCATTTTCTGGCTCACTCTGCATCTCATTTTTTTTCAAGTAAATCATTCTGCAACTAGAGGGTTGTAATTTATACAAACAACATTTGCTGACTTATCTCCATCAAACATTTCTCTGAAATATCTCCTCTGAATCCTGCACATATTCTGTGGTCTAAATATTTACTTTTTCCTCTATTTCTGTCACCTTTCCATCCTCTCCTTCTCTCTCAGTGCCTCTGTGTTTCTCTGGGATGCTTTTGAACGTGGAACAGAAAGAGGAAGTGCTGTTGCAAAATGGGTCCCACTCAAAACAGTGAAGAGTAGAGGAAGCTCCATGGTGCCCTGGCCAAATTTCCCACCTTGTATTATAAATATGCCTTGTACTTCCTTTGAATAAATATGCCTTGTGCCTCCTTTGAAAACCAGTCACTAGCCTACTGGGACTAATCTGGTCAACACAAGGATAAATATAAAATAAATGGAGATAGAGAAGTCTTGCAGCAGAGGTACTTATTTTGTGTTGGTTGCTGTTAAGTAGGTGATTTGTTATCCTACCAAAGTGAGGTCTTCAGTAACAACTATGAGGCAAGGAAATTGGGTTTATTGTGGGAATAGTGTTTTTTTTTTTTTTTTTTTTTTTTTTTTTTTTTTTTAGGAGAGTCTGTATTCAACTTTAAAGTCTCAATAAGAAATAATACTTTTTTCCATAAGTAAAGTAGAGGCGTATACTTTCCTGAAGGGTAATAGCATTAATGAATGTGAGCATGGGTGCAGTAATTATGCAAGTCAAGTTAATGTGGAGTTTAGTGACGAAAGCTAAAATATTGCACATCTAGTTGTAGAACACTGAAGTTGTCCTAAAAAAGTTAAAAGTTAAGCATGGCTGAATCCTCCGAGTTTTAACCTTTATTTATGCTTGCATATAAATTTGTGCAGATATTTCCCTCTTTTGCCAGGGTGTAACTGGATAGGTCTTGTATACATCTGCTGTGGGGCCCTACCCTCTCAGTCTGTGAGCATTTAAAAAATACTGCCCTCTAAAAATCATAGCAGGGATTAGAAAGAGGAGCACTTAAATTTTCATAACAAAGTCTTTGTATATTAGACTCCGTATAGTTAGTGATATGTTTGCATAGGTTTGGCTTAGTATAACAAGGGGTGTTTTCATAAACGGATCTGACTTAATGATGAACACCAGTAGGTTAAATCTAAGGGCCTAACTCATAACAGTAGGCGTAAGTCATAACACTTGAGTTATTTATTTTTTTGTTTGGCATTTGTTTACAAGGAAAGTCCACTGGGCCTAAGTGAACCCATTTTCAGTGGAGGCCCAGGGAGAAAAGCTCCAACAAGTAAGAGTTACGACAGTTAAAATTGTAATTTTTTTCTGTATTGGATGTGCAATATATAGAGTATTAAATATCTGGTTTGCAGAGAAAATATAGCATTCAACTTGTACAGAAGTGAAACTGCACACTATATAATTACAAATGCAGTAGGGATAACAAGTAAGAACACCCAGAAAGCAGTGATGGGTAAGAGAATACATGAAGTCTTTTTTAAGAGACTTTTAAGGGTGTAGGAATTAAGAAGAAAGGGGAGATTTAATTGTAGAGTGAAGATGGTGGGAGATAGTATAGTCGGGTAGGAGAAGATTAAGTGCAAGATTGATAAGCGGTAGGAGAGTTGTTTAGTATAGAGCTTGTCAACCTGGGGTTGAGCAAGAGCAGGTGCAGAATTTAAACACATGTTCCTTAAGTGAGTATTTAAAGGCTGAGGGTATGTGGTTGAATCTTATAGTTAAGAGGAGGGTGTCCAGGTTTTTGCTATGTAGCAGGAGTATAGATTTTTGTCCAGCAGATATCCTGAGACTGTGCTTGACTAGCAGTTGCTTCTTTTTCTGACCTAAAAGATCTAGTGGATGTATAGGCTTGGAAGATAGTTTGAGAGATGGGGAGGGCAATGGTTTATGAATGTTCTTGGTAGCGATTTTAAGTTGTAGGAAGGTTAGATATTATGGAAGTTCAAGCCAGCTGAGGGAGCAAAGGGGTATGCAGTGATGTGGAGTATTTTGCATCGGTGGCAATTTTTGCAACTTTGTTTAGCAAGTTTCGAACTTAGTTTGTAAATCTGTAAGAACAGGGGCAACCATACAGGAGAGTGGAGTGAAGATGGGATGAGTCCAGAGTGAGTTTTGTGGGTGGGTCTAGAAAATGTTTGTGCCAGTAGAGGATGCCTAGTTTCTGGTGCGTTTTCTTAATACTATTTTGAATATTGAGGTCAAACTTGAGGTGTTCATCAATGGTGACGCCTAGAAGTTTGGTGTGGAGAACAAGTTCTGTTTTGGTGTTTTTTGAGAGCATAGTAAATTGGCTTTTATTTAAGGAGAGAGTTTGGGAGTATCATTTTAGTATTGGAGGGATTGAGTTGTAATTACTTGTTAGTAAGCCAGTTTTCAGTGGATGTGAAAGCAGCTTGCATGGTTTGTTGAAAGTCAGTAATAGAGTTGGAAGAGCAGATTGACTGCCGAGTCATCAGCATGTTGTATGAGTGTAGTTTGTAGGGTGGAAGTATGCAGGTCATTAGTAAATATGTTGAATATTAGGGGACCAAAGACTGCGCCTTGGGGGGAACCCCAGTAGAGGTATTCAGGAAAGAAGAGATGGAGTCGAGCCATTTAACTGCTTGCTGTCTATTGGATATATAGCTAATAAACCACCTGATAGATGGAGGGAATAGTCCAAGGTCATTTAGTTTTTGACTAAGAAGCTGATGTGGAACAGTGTTGAAAGTTTAGATAGGGTGAGGAACAGAGAGAAGGCAATTTGGACACAGTCCCATGCTTTAACAGTATCAATGAAGGATAGAAGAGCAATGTTAGTGCTGTGATCAGGTCTGAATCCATGTTGTGTTAGATGTAACAAATTGATTTTTTAGGAGGTAGTGAAGAAGTTGAGAGTGGATGCATTTTTCAAGGAGTTTGGAGATGGGTGACAGAAGGGCAATGAGTCAGTAGTTGGGACATCTGAATGGAGTTACTCCCTTTGTGTATTGCTGTAATGAAAGATTTTTTTTCTAAAGTGTTGGGACTTAAGCTTCTAGGATGGACCTGTTAATGAGAATGGATATAAGATGAGCTTTGACTTCAGCTGACATTTTGAGATATTCAGCTGCAAGGTTGTCTGGAGAATTAGAGCAGAGTTTGAGTTTGAGCCTTTTGTTAGTTCTGGTGGAGACTGGATGAAGTGGGAAAGCAGGAGTAGTTGTGGGAGCAAAGGTGAGAGGGGAAGTGTGTGAGTCAAGTGTGGAAGAGGAGGGTATGTTAGGGGAAGGGATGTGAGGAAAGGGAAGAGTTGAGGGGAAGTGCTGGGAAGTGAAGAGTTTGAAATGATATTTTGTTTGCATTCAAAGAAGTGTTTGAAGAGGTTAGCTATTTGAGCAGGAGTTTGGTCAGGAAGAGAGGTGGAGTTTGTTTTCTTTCTGGGGTTGAAGAGATGGTAGACGAGAATTTTTGGGGATTTTGTTTAGTAGCAAATTGGATTGTTAAGTAATGTTTTTTTTTTTTTTTTTTTTTTTTTTTTTTTTTTTTTTTTTTTGGTCTGGTTGCAAGGTTGTCTAAACTATATTAGGTCAATGGAGGATATATATGTGTGCCATTGTTTCCAAAGTCTATCTCTGATTCTCATTAGTTCTCTAGAGGCTTTGGATAGCCAGGGAGCAGAGATGGTTTAGACCCTTTTTCTATGTATGGGTACAAGATGGTTTAGAATGTCCAGGTAAATTGTGTTAAATGCCTCATCGTGTTCTGAGGATGGACCAGTTTGTCTTTTAACTTGTTAATAAGTGATTGTCGGTCAAAGTTAGCATGGTTTTGTTAGATGCTTTTTAAGAAGACGAGAGAGAGTTCTGAGAGCAAAAGCAGGGAGGTGATCACTCACAGTATCGGGGGGGGGGGTGCCAGAATTAGAATATCTGGAAGGGTCAGAAACTAAAATCCAGTCAAGAATGGAGCTCTGACTGTTGGTACGTCTAGTGGGGGTGTTTGAGTGAAGTTAAGGTTTATGCCAGTTGTGGGGAATTTGCTTGTAAGGTTCTACCAGTTAATGTTGTCAATGCATAGTATGATAGTTTCATTATGTATGGTGTTGGAGATCCAGGAGGGTATATCTTCTAGGATGGGAATGTTTGGTCCTGGAGGAATGTAAATTAGTGAGGCATAAGGCTTTAAATTGGAATTGTTGATCTTTAGGAAGGTGATTAGTAGTAATTCTGCATTATGAAACTATGGAATGGGATTAGAGTAGGGAATAATGGTAAGGGAAGTAGGATAGACTAGAGCAAGACCTCCAACTTTTTTTGCGGAGTCTGTCCGCTCTGATAAAGTTGTAACCAGGAGGGAGAATTTCTGAGTCTTTAATGTTGAGTTTTAGCCAGGTCTCAGTAGCGGCAAGAATGTCTGGAGAGTTGTGTGATAGCCAGGCATGGAAGCTGGTGATTTTGTTGCAGATGCTTTTGAAAGCTGTGTGGGACTATTTTTAGATTTTTCATGGAGAGACCTGTAGATGTGTGTGGATGAGAGATTGGACTGGAGTGGGATGAAGGGGTAGGAGGGAAGTTGGGGCCAGGATTGGGGTGAATGTCACCACAGAGGATTATGTTAGAGATGATAGAGTGATTGGGTGAGTTTGTATAGATCTATTTTATTTTATAGATAATAAATGTAGAGTGGTATCTTTGTAGGGAGATGTGGAATGTTTGTAGTAGGAATGGGCTTATGCTGAACAGGCTAGGAGAAATGGATGAATGACTTGGTAAGAAAGGAGGGGAGATTGTGATGAGTGTAGGGTAGTTTTATTGGTTGAATTTAGTGTAGGATTCAAAGAAGTGAAATTTATTAGGGAGAGTAGTAGTATAGAAAGTATGGGTTGGAGTATTATGTGATGCAAGTAAGGAGTCACGTTAGTGTAAGAAAGAGTGGTTGGGAATTGAAGAGGGATGGTGTAGTCAGTGTGAGGATAAGTAAGGACAGGAGTAGTGAGGGTGGGATTAGGATAAATAGGTCTGTGTGGTAATTTAGAGGATGTGTCTGTTGGATGTAGTAATTGTGGTCTGGGGGAAGAGTTTAGTGGTTCTAAATGTAAGGCTAGAGGGGATGGGTATGAATTGGGGGGTATGGTAGGGGAGCATAGTGAGCCAGAGTGGATCGATGGTGAACGAGCGGGAAGACTCTCTCTTATAAGAGGAGCATAGTTGCAAAAATTATCATTAAAGTAAATTCCTACTGCAAGTTTGCCAGTCTGGGGAACTTAAAGCTTAGATATATAATGAGCCTGATTTAGTAGAGATTATAGGTTGTTTCAGCTTCTTAGTACTGGGGCTTAAACAACTACTGGGACTATGTCCATGGAACTAATGTTTGTTGCGTTATACAGGAATGAAATGATAAGCAAAACCTTTGTTAAAACGGAGACCGAGCAGGCAGTTGCTTACATAAAATTTAGGACCTACATTAACTTGTAAAAGTCCTTGAGGCAGTGGAGGTTTGGGTGAGCTAAAGCTCCGTGCGATGACTGGCACTAAATCCCACCTTAACAAAATGGGAAGATCGGTTCAGGGATGTCTTGGTAAATGTTGACCAGCTTATACTTCAGTGATTAATCTGAGAAAAAAGATGAGAGAAGGTCACAGGAGAATGAAATTCAAGTGCAATTCGAATGGCTTACATTGAGTGTTGAAAGAGGATAAGAAGGACAGATGAAAGGGGGCATAGGCAAGATTATAGGTTGGCAGAGGAAAAACAGTATCACTAAATACAAATTAAATCTTACAGTAAGCAGTTAATAAAAAATTACATGTATGTACGTTTAGAGCCCTTAAAAGTATGAAAGCATGTACACACAAAACCAGAGAGTTTAGACTAAGATAGAAAAATAAAACCTTTCAGGTTGTTCTGATGTAGTTGGCCAGTACAAGAGTCAAATATTGGCAAATTGGACAGTATAAAGCACTCTCCCGGTACAAACACCAGAGTGGAAATGCATGGTTGTCTACAAATCAGTAAATTACTTCTGGATGGAGAAAACAAATGCCTGTACACTAAAATTATAGTCAAAGCAGTACTCTGCTAACTGAGGAGGATTCGCGGTATAGCATGACTGCTGTTTCACTCTAGTTTAGACACAGTTCACTGGTAGCCAAGTAAAGGAGTATTCTTGCAGTACTTTATAATATCAAGCAGAAGCAACCAAGTAGAACACTTCTCGACAAGCTCAGCCAAGTGCCCATTAAGTAAAAACTAACCAGCAGTAGCAGAAGATTCAGTTAGGTGATGGCAGAGTGATAAGATATGTTTAACTGATAAATTGTAGCAGATAAGGACGGCTAAGTTGTGCGCTCACTTGGTGACACTAAAATACAAGTAAACAGATCAACATCAAAAAGTGTTGGCCAGGGAGATAAAAACTTGATATATATGATAACAAACAGTAGGTACATTTACTGTAGTTCCAACTCGAGCATACTTGCTAATGCAAATAACAAATCATGGTAGCACCTAGTAGCATGAAAGTTGGCATGTTATGAGCCAGAAGTACAATTTTTAACAGGTTGCAGGATGGTTAGATAAAACAAAATGTACAAAGCAGAGACAGTTTAGAAGTACAACAGCATAAATGAAGACGGTTGCATAGAAAATACACAACTTACTATGGCAGAATGTAGTTCCTGGGATGAGTTGGGGGGGCTCCTACCAAGGGCAATGTATGGGAATGGAGAATGGTGCAACTCTGGTTAGGGTTAGCTTTTTATATTTTGCAAGGCATGCTAAGTGTACGGGAATTAAAGTGAAAACACAAAATACATGACTTCCCACGAGATCAAATTGGTGACCTTGTAAGGGGGGGGAGGTGCCAGTCAATGGTATGTTGTCCTATCTTGCAGGTTGGGGTTCAGAGCCATTCACGGCTCTGACTTGGACAAATACTAAAGCTCGAGAGCTTCCACTGGCTCGAGGGTTAACCCCTTTCCCATGATGCTCTGGACCACATCCCCAGATCTCATTTGCCACTCAAGCTTTTTAGGTGTTCCTGCTGGCTCGTTGGCTGAGTATGTAGTTTATTTTCGAATTCTATTTATCTAAAGTTTCTCTCTCTTTGCTACCTTTTTTCCAGATAGTTTTAGTGTTTTCTGCCGCAGGTCCTTAGTACCTTAGTACTTCATTTTTCCCTTCCAAACTACTAAGAGTTCCATTTAACTTGGAGGACTCGCATGGCCCGTTTAAGTTAGAGGGCCGTTTCCCCTTGGGTTTAGAATCTGTTTTACTTGGGGCATTCTTACACCTTTCCCCTTCTTTCTTGCTGCTTCACCAAGTATCTAGTACTACGAGCGAGAGATGAAACAATGTCACTTTGCGCCAGACTAGGCATTAAAGCAAACTTTAAAAAAATCTGCCTTGTTGACGTCTCGGCATATTAACTTCTTGGGTGCAGAAATGGATTCAAGAAATATGACTGTAAAACTTACCCCAGACAAAATACAGTCACTTCATCAACAAATCAGGATTTTGATGTCGAAGTAAGTTCAGGCCAGATATGTGCTATGAGTTTTGGGTACCATGGCAGCAGCTATTCTTCTAGTTTCCCTAGCACGACTCCACATGAGGGTTCTGCAGTGGTTGCTATTTGCTCATTGGTCAATGCAAGATCTTCCTCTCACATCAGATTATCATCACGTATTCTTGCAGAAAGGATCTCCTTTGGTGGCTGCAGACAGAGCAGTTGTGCCAGGCCCGACCCCTTGTCCCTTCCTCAACCTAATGCAGTACTGACCACAGATGCCTCCTCTATCGGGTGGGGGGGCATTATCTGGGGATGGCAGTCCAAGGCCTATGGCAAGAATACAAAGGCCACTTGCACATCAACGTTCTGGAGATGAGTGGTGCTCTGTGTATTGCAGGCATTTCAGGACTCTCTACTGACAGGGACGGTTGCAATTCAGACAGACATGTCAGTAGTGTGGTACATAAACAAGCAAGGAGGAACCAAATCCTACCCACTATGTCGGGAGGCACAACGAGTTTGGCAATGGGCAATTGCTTCAACGCTTTCTGATAGCAATGCACATCCCAGGGATATCCAACGTGATAGTGGACAAACTCAGCAGAGCTATTCTATCGCCTCACGAGTGGTCCCTGTAAACAAAGATTGTGGAAGAGATCTTCCAAAAATGGGGCTAGCCTTGCTGTGACCTTTTCACCACTGCCATGAATGTCAAATGCAGCAACCTACTTTGCCCTCATTCCTCCTCTGGGGAAGTCACCATGGGATGCACTGGTTCATGATTGACCCCCGGGACTACTCTATGCCTTTCCCCCATTCCCCTTAATACCCAAAGTACTTCAGAAAGCCAGCACGTTGAAAAGCAAGATGATTTTTATTGTACCTTACTGGCCTTAACAAGTTTGGTTCCCCTTTCTCTGGACCCATTTGCTGGAGGAACCGTGGATTCTGGACCCATTTCCAGATCGTTTGACCGACTCATTGGGAGCGTTCCATCTATCCATACAAACCCTCAAGTTGACAGCATGGCTGCTCCAATTCCATGCTTAGGCAGGTGTTACTCTTTTCTCTACAGTGAGTCATATTCTTAACTCTTCCGATAAGCCGTCCATGATCCCTATTAAGCAAAACTAAGTTAAAATGGAAAGAGAGAGTAGGCAGTTGCCTGCATAAAATGTAGGACATACATTAACTTGTAAAAGTCCTTGAGGCAGGGGTGGCTTGAGAAAGTTGGAGCTCCATGTGATGACTGGCAGTGAATCCCACCTTAAAATGAAAGATCAGTTCAGGGATGTCATATAAAATGTCGAACCAGCTTATACTTCAATGATTAATTATGGCTGCCTATAGTTCCTGGGATGGGTTGGGGGGCCTCCTACCTAGGGCAATGTATGGGAATGGAGTTGTGTGGAACTGTTTTCATAGTACATTCCCTAGTGGTAATGGACATCATTTTTTATGCTAAGAATTTTATTGAAAAGCCAGGTTCTCCACTTATGCTACACTATCTGTCTCAGTCAGCATTTTAAACCCCCCTGTGCAAAAACATATTTATTTTCAGAATGTACATATGCATAGCATAATCTATATATATATATACACACACCCACCCATATATGAAACACTGCACTGTCAGGATTATTTTTTACTGTGAAACAAGTATCTGCTGCTTTCCTTCATTTCCACAAGGTTTGTGTTATAGATACATATATACATTTTTACACACACACACACACACACACACACACACACATATATATATATATATATATATATATATATATATATATATATATACACGCACACAATTTATACAGTTGAGAGCCCTGTAGATAAACTGTTTGTGTAAGGCAAAAGAGGATGGATGAGGGCCTTTATAAATGCAAAAGGCATTGGTATTTCTTATCAGTAGTCAGCTTAACAGTAAGTTGCAAGAGACTGGTACAGTATTCATTTAATGTTAAAATTATTTTGGGGTTTACGTCTGTTATTTCAGAATTTGTGTAGAAAATGGTTCACTGAGTAATAGGCAATGACAAAAAAAAAAAATGCGGGGTTGCACTGGAAGGTAAAGTGGGAATAAGTATCTTTAAGTAGTTAATCTGTATGGGAAAATGAATGAAACTATGGCCTCATTTCCTGTAGGAAAAATCACTGTTGGTGTACAAGTATGCTTTTGCAGCTGTTCAGCAGCCCTGAAGAGGTGCATTTACAAAGTTATTTCAGTAAAATCAGCAAGTCTTTGTTTTGCATATGAATGAAGACTTGCTTGTTATAATCACAAAGCATGTTTCAGTGGTACATATTAATGATTACTGTAACCTAATTTTACCGTTGTTGCATTAAATGCAGATGTTCATCGTGGTTCACTGTTGCAGTCATTACTGTAGGGTTCTTCCTACTGGCAGCAGCCCTCGATCGGCCAGAGTCCCAAAGTCTGGATCCGACATCGGCTGAGGTCGCTCCTTCCCTGATGTCAGCATACCAGGGGTATAAAGGCCTCAGCCGGCACCATTTTCCTCAGTCTTTCTTGCCGCGTGGTGCCTGTAGCAAAGCAGTTAGCAAGTGCTGGTCGGTCGACTCCTGTTCACTTTGGTGATTTGTCTGAAGAGTTCTTCTGCCTAAAGCTAAGTACCCCATTGGGGAAACTTTTTTTCTTGCTCCAGTCCGATGTCAGAAAAAGTTAATAATTGTATTTCTTGTGGGAAGCAAATACCTCTTAAGGAATTTCATTCATACTGTATTCCTTGCCTAGGCCCTGACCTCGATGTAGCTAGTTCTAGGTTTTGTGCTAGATTTAACCAACGAACTATTAAGCGCAGGTACGATTTTGCCTTCCATTACTTTGGAAGAAGATTTAATTACAATATGTCGTCTGATTCCTTTCTGGCAGGAGCTCACAAATGGCGCAGAGATAAAGACAGCCCTCCGAGGTCCAAAACAGATGACATTTCTTTATTAGAGCCAGTTGCCGGTTCGTCGGTCATCAGTGAGGTGCTTTCGCTGCCCCTGTCATCTGCCACTTTTGAACTGCTTGCCTGTACCACTTTTGAACCGTTCGCCTCTACCGACTCCCATGAGGAGCCGATGGGGCCTTCTGTATTTCAAGGGACTGGACCTTCGGATAATGCCCCCCCAGATGGGTCCGGAGCTGCTGTGCAGGCATCGGCTTCTGAGGGGGTTTTCAGGCCTACACAGCTTCATGTTAAAATGGCCTTCAGTGTTAGTCAAAGACAAAGACCCCGGCAAAGTCAGAGACAAACACAGGCCCCTTCAGTTCAAGGCCCTAGACCTCAGGGACAGATGCTTAAAATGGCCGAAGACCTGCTAACTATGATCAGGGGTTCTCATCCCCCTCCTGCCAAAAGACCTAGGCAAGAGCCAAATTATGATTCATCAGATCA
The DNA here is from genome assembly GCF_019279795.1 of Protopterus annectens. NCBI lineage: Eukaryota > Metazoa > Chordata > Ceratodontiformes > Protopteridae > Protopterus > Protopterus annectens. The sequence continues at coordinate 164,419,740 of NC_056747.1, read as the reverse complement.
GGTTTCAATTTCTTCTGCTTCTTCCTCTTAGCAAGGCTATTCCTTCCCTCCTTATTTCCCTCCTTATGAGGATTCTGATGCTGAAGAATCCATTCCTTCAGCTTCCCCTCCTGTAGATTATTCTTTTGGGGAAACCTTGCATGACATGAGAGAGTATTTCCACTGGGAAGGGCAGAAATACTCTGAATCCAAGAGAAGGTTTAGAGATTTTCTTCTTCCCCAGCATAGGCCCCTGGCTATCCCCCGTCTTGGACATTGTGGATGATGTTTTTACAGAGTCTTCTCTCTCTCCTGATTCCTTTCCTCCTGCTCCTGTCAAACTGGATAGGTATTATAGGGTTCTGGATTCTCACAAATTCCTTTTTAAAAATCCTTCAGCTGATCCAGAAACTATTTCGCAGGGCCCTAAGGGTGTTAAAGCGGCCTCTGCTAAGAACCCTATTCCCTCTGACAGGGAATCCAGAGCCTTGGAAAGATGGGGCAAAAAAGTCTATACTTCTGCTACTTTGTCTATTGGAGCTTTGAATTGTCAATTTCATCTGTTGAAATACCAGCAGTACCTTTTGTCTGTATTGAAGCAAAAGATGTCAGCTGTTTCTAGTTATACTGAAGATGGGGAGCTACAGGATTTATTACATGCTATTGAGCAGGTGGGTAAACATACCCTTCACTGTGGTTTTGATTCTTTGGAGGCTTCTTGCAGGGCTGCAGCTTCTGGTGCAGTTATTAGAAGGCATGCTTGGTTAAGGGAGCAAAGTTTGCCAGATCAGGTTAAAGCAAAACTGTTGGATGCCCCTCTGCAGCACAATGTTTTGTTTGGGGCCAAGGCCGAGGAGGTATTAAAGAAAATGGAAGACAAGGCCAAATCTATGCAGACGGTTAAAGATTTTTTTACAGGTGCAACCTCCTAGATTTAGCAGGAACTGGCCAACTAAGCCGTGGTCCTTTCTGACCTCAGACAGCCCCCAGAGAGGTAGATACAGGTGTTCCAGAGGTACAGGACGGCACAGACCTCTTTCAGATCCAGGCAGTGGAGTGCTCCCTCTCCCAAGGGTGGAAAAGATAGGTCACAACCTTACAGGAAACAGTTTTTATGACTCTACCTTATTAGCTCCAGGGGCTCCTCTCCTGGAAGCGCCTTTGGGAGGAAAAATCTCTCTCTCCCATCACAATTGGAGCCGCATAACCCAAGACAAATGGGTTCTGGACATAGTTTTAAGAGGTTACATGTTTCATTTCCATACCTTGCCAAAACCAAACTGATGGCCAGATCTGCCAAAGCATCAATTGGCAGAGGCTCAGAAGCAAGTTCAGTCTCTCATGGCTAGGAGGGCTATTGTATTGGTACCAAACACAGAAATAGGGCAAGGTTTTTATTCAAGGCTTTTCCTGGTTCCCAGGAAGGAAAACGCATGAAGACCAGTCCTGGACCTCTCAGTACTAAACACTTTTCTGGACATTCCAAAATTCAAAATGCTCACTCTGCAGCAGCTGCTGCCCATGTTGAGCAAGAACGCTTGGATGGTGACTTTGGACTTAAAAGAAGCTTACCTGCATATTCCTATAAGGCAGGAATGCAGAAGGTACCTCAGATTCAAAGCAGGCTCGAAACATTACCAGTTCTCTGTTCTGCCCTTTGGCTTATCTACTGCGTCCAGGGTCTTTACCAAGTGCTTGGCTCCAGTAATGGTGTTTTGCAGACAGAAGGGAATTCAAATATACCCTTATCTGGACGATTGTCTCATTCAAGCGGACAACAAGGAGACTTTGTCAGCATCTGGTTTTTGTGCAGCATCTTCTCCAGTGTCTGTCTAGGGTTTACAGTGAACCTAAAGAAATCAAACCTGGTACCCACTCAACAGATTACTTTCCTGGGTGCTCTTTTGAGCACTACAACCCAGATGGCTTACTTGACACCAGACAAAAAAGTGCAACTGGCTTCCTCTTTCAAAAACCTGGCTGCAAAGAGTCCGCTAACTGCAAGAAAAATTCTGCAGGCTTTGGGTTACATTGCATTTTGTTAATACCATATGCAAGACTGCATATGAGGAAAATACAGTGGTACCTCAAGAGTGTATGGTCTCAGCATTGTCACAGTTTGGAAACGGTGATCATGATTCTGCCTTGCCTCCAGCGGGAACTTCTTTGGTGGGCCGAGGCCTGTCTCCAGAACAAGGGAAAGCCTTTCTGTCCCACTCCAGCCAATCAAGTGATAATGACGGATGCTTCGGACTATGCATGGGGAGCCCACATGCAAGGGAAATGTCTTCAGGGTGCCTGGACAGAGGACCAAATGCACCTGCACATAAATTTGAAGGAAATGCTAGCTGTACAGAATGCTCTGACAGCTTTCAAGGATCTCATTCTACCAGGACAATTACTGATAGACAGACAACACTACAGTGATGTGGTACATAAACAAGCAGGGAGACTCCCATTTTTACCTCCTGTGCAGACTGGCCGTGACTCTGTGGAACACAGCACTGGCCTACAAGGTGGATTTACAAGCACAATTTCTGCCGGGAAAGGACAACTCTCTGGCAGACAGTCTAAGCAGAAATCTCTCCGATCCACACAAATGGATGTTCAGGTATTCAGGATAAGAGGCATGGGGGTGCCCGGACATAGATCTCTTTGCATCTCCCCTAAACCACCAGCTTCAAACGTTTTGCACGAGGACCTACCACGAACGGGCCTGGAAAGTGGATGCTCTTTCATTCAGTTGGAAAAACCTCTCCTTGTATGCTTTTCCCCCATTGCCTCTTCTACCAAGGGTACTTCTGAAGATCAAACAGGACAAACCAAATATGATTCTTCTAGCCCCCAACTGGCCTCGGCAATTCTGGTATTCAACCCTGATGAACTTGGCTCAGGGTCCACCCTGGATTCTACCACAAATTCCACATCTACTGTCTCAACAAGACGGCGGGATCCTGCACAGTCATGTCAAAATGTTGAATCTAGCAGCCTGGCGGATCCAAGAGCTATAAGCAATTCTACCCTTACCAAACAGGTAATGGGTACAGGTAATGGGTAATTCTTGAGGCTAGAAGGCCCAGCACCAGGAAATCTTATGCAGGAAAATGGAAAAGATTTTGCATCTGGAATCAGGCCCAGGGTTTTGATACTACAGTTCCAAACATCCCTCTGATTTTACAATACCTAACAGAGATGTTGCATAAGGGCCTATCTTTTTCATCTATCAAAATACATGCCTCAGCTGTTTCTGCACAATATAATATGGATCCCCCTCTCTCTTTCTCATCCGTTACTTAAGCAATATTTCAGGGGGGCAAAGAATATTAGACCCCCTAGAAGTGCTCCAGTTCCCGCTTGGGATCTCAACTATGTTTTGGAAGAACTTACTCTGTCCCCTTTTGAGCCTGCGGCTACCACAGATTTAAAGTTTTTATCTTGGAAAACTGCCCTTCTTTTAGCAATAACATCTGCCAGAACGGTCTCAGAATTACAAGCACTCATGTCTGTGGAACCCTTCATTATTTTTCATCAGGAAAGGGTTTCCCTGAGGACTAATCCCCCCCCTCCCTTTTATGCCTAAGCTGGTATCTAAGGTAGCCTTGAATCAGACTATTCATTTACCCTACCTTCTGTCCTAATCCTCAAAATGCAGAAGAGAGAATTTTGCATTCTTTAGACATTCACCGACGGCTTTGAGTTTACCTGGACAGGACCAAGTTTTTTAGGAAAACGGACCAATTGTTTGTAGCCTATGCGGCTACATCACAAGGAAAAGCAATCGCTAAGCAAACTATTTCTAAGTGGATTGCCCATTGCATCAGATTCTGTTACTCTCATCATGGCAAACCAGTTCCTATTAACATTAGGACACATTCTACCAGAGCTGCTGCTACTTCAGCAGCCTTCCTCAGTGGAGTTCCTACCAAGAAATCTTAGAAGCTGCTACTTGGAGTTCTGTGCACACCTTTTCTAAGCACTCCAACCTCCCTCTCTACTTTAAATCTAGGGCTGGCTTTGCCTCTGCAGTCCTGCAGGGCCTTGTGGCCGCCCCTTCTGTTCCGTCTGTACCTTCTCCAGCCACCATTTCTTAGCTTTGGGATTCAACCCTACAGTAATGACCAACGGTGAACCACGATGAACATAGTACAGTTGTGTACTCTTAACATAAATGTAGATGTTCGAGTGTGTTCACTGTTGCAGTCTGGGTTACCCTCCCTCCTATACCCTCTTGCTGTGTTTCCTTTTATATACTACTCTTCCTCTGAGGTATATGTGCTTTTGACTTTTAGATTTGTTTTATTTTGATGCATGCTTATTCTTCTAAGCTATTGGCCTGTTTTTGGGCACATGACATCTGGGGCAAGAAAAACTGAGGAAAATGGCGCCGGCTGCGGCCTTTATACCCCTGGCGTGCTGACGTCAGGGAAGGAGCGACCTCAGCCAACTTCGGATCCAGACTTTGGGACTCTGGCCGATCGAGGGCTGCTGCCAGCAGGAAGAACCCTACAGTAATGACTGCAACAGTGAACACACTCTAACATCTACATTTATGGTAAGAGTACACAACTGTACTTTTTTATTCTTTAAAAGAAAGGAAACCGGCAAGTTAGGCAAAATATGTATTGTTTCTTTGCCACTAGGTGGTGGTGTATGCAAACAACATCCTTTTCAGGTTCTGCCTTAAATGTTTCTCTTTACAAAAGTTCAGTTTCTTTCCCTTATTCCATATTAAGAAGAAAGCTGCAACTCGCCCTTATGTGAATAAAACACAATGAGCTGCATTAAGTTGTTTGAATGAGAGCAGTTTTTACCCTTAATTTCTCAGTGATAAAGTGAAGGGGTAACATTATGCTGCGAGTATCCAGTAGTCATACAATTCTGCTTCTTGTGTAATTTCTACTTCAACTGTGAAGGTTTCCAGGAATCATCAAAGGTTAGCGGTGTTATGTGCAGTAAATTACCTAGGAAATAAGTTATAAAGAACCAGCATGAAATAGTGTCACAGCAAATGGGGATTAAGGGACAGACAAATTGCACACTCTTTGAACATCTTGGCTTGTTTGTGTGGAAGGCTGATTTTTAAGGCAGTATGATTTTAGGATATAAAGTTTGTAAAGTAGATCTCTGCAGCCCTGTTTAGCTTCTCAGGAGAGGCACATAATATGCAGTATATATTTGATTATTTGTTTATCTTTTTTCTTAATGTAAGTTGTGTAACAAAGTTCTGCACTTTAATATGTTTGTCTTTTCGGCTTTTCCTGGTTAGGGAGTCGCCACAGTGGAACTCTGGTCCGCTAATGATTGGCAGTAGATTTTTATGATGCTGAGTTGCCAGCCCAACCTTCAACGAAGGCACGCCCATTCACGCATGTCTTTCAAAACTGCACTCTACCATGGGGAGGACATGCAGACTCCACACAGAAGGCACTCCAGCCGAGAATCGAACAGGAGAACATCTTGCTGTGCGGCAACAACGCTACCGCTGCACCACCTTGGTTTGACATCTGCACTTTTTTAATATACTTTTTAAAAAATCTTCTAAACCCATGACTGAGCCTGATAATTGTCCACTTCGATCAGTGCTCTATCCCAGTCAACAAACCTTCCACTTGTCTGTATCTGTGGACCTGATGTCTTTCTGAAAGGCCAAATGTCTCCGGGTTGGGATCATACCTGTCAACTGCTGCACCACCCCTATAGTAAGTTCTTCCCTGGTGAGATCAGACCATTGGTCCGTCTCATTCGAAGGGTCTATCCCATCCCCAGGTGTAACAAGGCTAAAAAATTTCTCAAAACTTGACTGCAACCTTCTAATGGAGGATATCAGTAGCTTCCCACCACGTCCTCCCTCACAGGATGCAGACAAATATGCTGAACAGTATGCTTTTGCAGTATACAAGCACCTGTACAACTGCATGAACTCAGCCATACCCAACAGAACTAAAACCTGCTCCTCAAGTAAACACAAACCTATCTGGTGGATATCCTCTATCAACAGGCTTTACAACAAAAGGAAGACACTGTTGTCCAAGGGTAAAAAGGCACAGATTCTCAACTGGAAAAACACCCTTCTTAGCCTCAACAAAAAATTAGATCACTAGTGAAAACCTCCAAAGCCAATTGTGAGTTGAAACTAGCCTCTGAAACAAAGGCTGACCACCAAGCCTTTTTCTTTTAAGTCGGGAACCTCCATGGCAAAGCCCAGGTTTGTTCCTAATTCATTCTTTACACTGATCCTGTTGACTTAGCCAACCTGCTTGCAGATGGGTTCAGTGCAAACTTCACCCCCCTGCCCCCCCCCCAAAGGCACATTTGACATCCCTGATACATGTCCTGCACCTCCTATCTCTGTAGATCATGTTAAAAGCCCTATCCAAGGCAAAGAGCACAGCTTCCATGGGACCTGATAGTATCCCAGGCTGAATTCCGCAAGAACTAGCCTCTTCATTAAGAACCCTTTTCAACCATAGTACAGGCTTCATTCCAGTAGAGTGGAGAACTGCCAATACCATCCCTTGGCACAAAGGTGGTGCCACTACTGACCCTAGAAACTATCGCCCCATTAGCTTGACAAGGCTGATCTGTAAGGCCATGGAGCATATTATTATGGACCTCATAAACAAGGACACTGGCAATCTCAAAGCTACAACAGAGTCTCACAGCAACTGGTGCCAAAGTCATGGCCTTAAGTTAAACATAAAAAAATGTATTATCATACCATTCGGCAAAAAGACCGCCCTTACTGATTACCACATCAACAACAACCCCCTAAGCATACAACCTGTTATGAGAGACCTGGTGCACAGGTTGACAATCTCACATTCAACCATCATGTAGTGGCAGTGGTAAGAAAAGCTTTTTACCCTGTTCATCTCATAAGTAAAGGGACTGCATCCAGAAAAAAGGAGGTTATTACCTCTCTGTACTCCTCCCTCATTAGGCCAATAACTGAGTACAACTCTTTGGTATGTACCTCTCCAAATACCTGCACCAACTGGAATCGCTCAAATCTCAAAAGGCTCAAATCACTATCACTCTACTCAGTATTGTACAGATTGCTAAGACATGGGGGTTGGGAGGGTGGCCTAATGGTTAAGGTGTTTGCCTTACAAACACAAAGTGCAGGGTTTGAGTCTCAAGGGATAATTGGCTAGGCATACAATGGCTCGCAAGGGCAGTTAACCTAGTACTAACCTATTAACCTATGATCTCTCTCTCGCCTACAAGGCAATCTGAGACCCTTCTCTACTAGGGATGCTTCATATCCGTACGTCTTAACACCTTGCGCATTACCCGATCGAAAGACCTAAATCTAATATGACATTAACAAAGCCTGCTGAAGAGACATGTTTGTTTCCCAGTCGCTGTCCCATTTGTGGAATAGACTCCCCATACATGTCAAAATAAGTGTGTCGCTGACCCTCTTCAAGCTCAACCTTGATGAATGGATGGGGCTCCACCTCTGTTGCTCATTGACAGGGGTGACAGGTGCTGAATGAGGTTTCTTTTTTGGGGATAAACTCTTGTCTAGGTTTGTAAGGGCCCCAGGGCTATTAGCCTAGTAAACTCATATGATCCTATTAACCTCTTAGAGCAAGAAATCTGGACAAAGCTATAAATAATGGGAGGATAAAGGCCCAAAAATAGGGACACTTTTTTTTTTTTTTTAAATATTGCTCTTGCAGACATAGAAAGTGGTTAGAATAACATGTTTTGCATTCACATGAATTTTCTGAAGGGTAGGAAGTCTGAAACACAAATGTCTTGTCATTATTTTCTGACTTTCAACCCTCAATGATTTGCCATTGATTTGTCAGAAACCAAAGATTTTATATGAAACGGAACAAAAATATGAGGCAAAAATCTGGACAGTCTGGGCGAAAATCTGTACAGTTAAGAGATATGGTTGGGATACAGCATTATGCCTGACTTCTTCTAACTTTAATGTTTAATGGGTTGCCTTTTTTATTTTTATTTTTTTCATGTTTGCCTGTTAGGCCTTTTTATGAGAAGACTTTACAGAGAGGGCCTAGGGGAGGGTGGGGAGTATCCTGTGTTTTGTCTTTTTTTTTCTTTCCCTTTAATGCTGTATTTACTACAAATGTGTTAGCCCTGTTCTTTTTTTACTTTCTTATTAAAGGAAGTCAGTGTTAGATTCTTCTGCATGTGCGCTCTCACGCTCACATACTTGAAATTGATTGGCTTGATATATTTATTTTTATTTGATGAGTGGGGGTGGTGGTAAACTCGTATCCCAGACTTTTCTTTTTTTTGACCCAAACCAAAGGCAGAAAACAAAATGACATAATTTCTTAAAGAACAAAACCTAGAATACTGTAATTAAACCCTTGAGTGATTATAATATGTGCATTTCTACATCTGTGTAGAAAGACGCACTTGGACATTACTAGTAAAGATAAGGTACAAATGATACTGATTTGCTATTAGACACATGTATATAATATCCATGTTACCTGATTCTCCCCAAAAATGTATGAATTGTTAACATTTTTAAGCAAACAATATCTTCAGACTCCTTGGGCCTGCCCTGAAATAGACCAGTGACAAATGGAGTACCACAGAGTTCAGTCCTGGGTCCTCTACTGTTTAGTATCTACTTCTCTGAAGTACAGGCTAACACACAAGGTCTTTGGCTCACGAAGTTCGCAGATGACTGCAAACTAGGAGCCATAATCAAAACTCCTAACTATGTAGACATCCTACAAAAGTGCCTCACTGAGACATGCCTGGTGTCAAAGCCATGGCCTCAAGCTCAATGCCAAAAAGTGCATTGTCCTCCCTTTTGGTAAAAACTCTGTACCCATGAACTATAGCATGGGCGGTCTATTTAACACCGAAAGTGTGATAAGAGACCTTGGGATACAGGTGGACCGTATTCTCTCCTTTGATAATCACATTGCCACAGTAGTCAGGAAATCCTTCTATGTGGCACACCTCATCACAAAAGGTTTCTCATCCAGGAAAAAAGAGGTCTTTGTTCCCCTCTACTTGTCACTCATTAGATCCATTATGGAATACAGCGCCCCTTTTGGTATGTACCTCACAAGACATCTACAACAACTGGAAAGGCCACAGAAATACCTCACAGAGGATTACCGGCCTCAAACAGATGCCCTATGCAGACAGTCTCAAAAAAGCTCCAGCTTTACTCTGTCGCATATCGCGTACTCAAGAGGCGATCTCTGCCTAACATATAAAGCTATGTCAAACCCAGAGCTGTTGGACATGCTCCACTTAAAGAAATCCCAATCCCTCCGAGCTACATGCTCTAGGGACCTAAACCTTGTTACACCAATAAAGAGAACATGCTGGAGGAATAGAGTCCTGTCCTAGAGACTTCCCATACTCTGGAACAAACTACCTATCTATATCAAACAAAGCTCCTCATTAGCCCTCTTCAAGAAAAATTTTGATGATTGGATGGGAGATGGTATATTCACCCTGGGGATCACTTCTGTGGCTCTGCTCGACAGGGGCACAGGAAAATAATTTTCTTGGGTGGCAAAAGCCAGGGTACCTTTTTGGCTAGGCTTATATAGGCTCTAGGGCCAATAGCCTAGTACCTACCTCTGAACCTATAGGCACCTCCATGGAAGTTAGCCTCCTGAGAAACGGTGAAACTTTTTTCTATTCTAAACTTTCTGTTAGCGCCCCACCACCACCATGTCTGCCCATCTGTCTGTTTGCTTCCCTTTGCCCCATCCGCCCTAGTATCGTTGCATAATCCTATGGGAGAATTGCACTTTCTAGCATAGGTTAAACTTTCAGCAGCATGTGCCATTGGTCGTCAGTGGTGGGTGAACAAGAGCCAGTTGATGGAATGCTAGAATTTAACCAGGGCTACAGGGTCAGCCTGGTAACAGTCGCACATTTCCACACATGCACCTAATTCTGGCTACAGTATGCATATTTCATTCTTAGACTGAGTTGATGTAATTATTTACCTTTGTAGGGAGCCTGTATTGCACCTGGACAAACACTTTCCTCTCTTTTAGATGTGTAGGTGTCAGTCATTCAGCTCAACTTTCCGTGGCTAGCTCTTGCAGCACCTAGGTCCCTAGTCAGGATTTCATCCCTTCATGCCATGGAGCTGGACATTGACATATTTGACCAGCAGTGCCAACTTGGATAATGGTTATTGGTAGTATTATGGAACTGGTGTCTGATATAGATAATGGTGATTGACAGCACCACGGGGCTGGATATTAAAGCAGGGAGTGGTGATCAGACCAGCAGTGCTACTGATACAGATTGTGGTGATTTAACAGTGCCATTGAATTGGAAATGGATAGGTAATGGTGATCAGCAGCACCGTGGAGTTGAGCACTGACACTGGTAAGGGTAATTTGCAGTGATAAGTAGCTGGATACAGACACAGAAAATGGTGGTGAGGAGTGGCAGAGTTTAAAGTGATGCAAATAATGGATCTGATGTTGTTCATTTTATTAGTCCTCATGACTGGGTCCTTGGATATGACATTGGATCCGAACCGACCATTCCTAAAGACAGTTGCTACCAATCGTGAACTCTTCCCACTCCTACAACACCCTTCAGATTTCGTTTATCACCTTCCTGGACAGATGTGTCTGTGCTGATCTTGAAATTCGTTGTGCGTTAGGATTCTGTATTTGTCTCCCTCGTTTTCTTTCCCTCCCGTACGGCCATTGGCCTGTGTCCTTCTCCTTCACTATCTTTCCCTTTTCTACTAAAGAAGAAAAAAACTTTCCTGGTATTCTTTAGTTGTTTACTATTGCCTTCTAGTAGCGTAGTGGTGTGTGTTGCAGATCTACTGCCTCTCAGTAACTGCTGTGATTGGTATGCATGTGGTGCACGTTTGCTTTGCTGTACTTGTGTGGGGTGTGCTCAGTGACGGACAAGCCCACCGGTTTTAAGAGGTGTGTCTCCTGTGGACACAGTTCCTAACTCAGACTCCCACGACATGTGTGTGTATGTACTGTTCACATTCCTGCTCCAAATAAGCAGCACCTAAAGTGTGTGTGGCCTTTAACCCCTGCACTTTAGCGGATTGCCACAAGTTAACTCTTAAAGGAATGTTGCCCTCTTCCATCCAAGACTCATCATAGCCATCTGTTTTGAAGGAACCAAAGAAAAGGATACCTCCAGTTTCCTCTGGGGCTTCTACGCCAGTTCCAGAGGAGGAGAAGAAAAAACTGATGGATCCATTGCCATCAGATCCTAGGAAGGCCAGGTATCCTTCAGATCAAAGGAGTACCTCAGAGCTGGCGGTATTCACCCTTGACATTGCTCCTTCTCAGATCTGACCTACCTCGGATCCGAATACCTCATCTCCTAGGATGCCTTTGGATTTGTCTGAGATTGTTTGTTTTCATTTGGAGCTTGCCTTCTCCAAGCCAGTCCTCTTCTGCACCAAAGGTCTTAGAGTCATATGCTGAGGCGAGAGAAACCTGTTTCTCCTTAGAGGTCTTGCCCACTCATCAGTGTCTTCTAGGTCCTCTAAACTCTCCAATTCTGACATGGACGGTATGGTAGCTTACTCAAGGCTCAGACTGAGAGAGTACTCTTACCCTCTGCGTCACATCTTGGATCCATGAGACCCCCATCACCATTTCTTGTGATTCCTCATCTGATAAGACGGTCTGCTTCTGAACCTCAGGATCTGGATGTCCCGAGAGAGACGTCACCACCAGGGCCAAAGATATTGCTTTCCTTGACTCGGCCATATCCCAGACCAACTCTGCTCCGATAGTCTTGAGAGGTTTGTGCCGTCTCTGGGGGTGGGGTGGGGGGTGGACTCTGCTCCAGCATGGTCAGTTCAGTCTCTACCATTCGGCGTGTCAGCCTTTGACAGCTTGGGTCCAATGTTGTCTGGATGTCATGAATCCAGAGTGACATCTTTTTCTCCTCCTTCAGCTCTGAGGAGATGTGGGGATAGATCCCCGGAGTTGTCTGCCTTCCAGGTGACAGAGAGGGCATTCTCCACACCTGGAAATGTATCTCTTCTTCCTCTGGACCCTATGCAGTCTTCATCTGGTCAGAGCCTTGGTCCCATTCATCTTGCCCAAGGATAGCCCATCCAGGATATCCTGCAGCATCCCACCATAGCTGGGTCCCCTTCCTCTTCAGAGTCCTTCCCTGAATTTCCCTTGCAGAGGTGCACCAGAAGAGGATGTGCAAGAGGAAGCAGGTAGACTCCCCCTTTGGAGTCTTTGACAGAGGACACTGATCTTGATGAGGGAGAAGGTTCCCCTCTATCTCCACCTGATGACATCTCCTTCAGAAATATCTTCGAGATGTTCATCGTGTTTCACTGTTGCAGTCATCACTGTAGGGTTCTTCCTGCCAGCAGGCAGTCCTCAGTCGGCCAGAATCCCAAAGTTTGGGTCCGGCATCGGCTGTTCAGTCATGCTCCCTGACGTCAGAGCGCTAGGAGTACAAAACTGCCAGCCGACGCCATGTTCTCCAGTCTTTCTTGCCATGCGGTGAAAGCAGTTGGCAAGTGCCGGTCGGCTGACTCCTGATATTTTTTCGTGCTTCAGTCCGAAGATTTACTTCTTCTCAAACCTAAGTACCCCGTTGGGGAAACTTTTTTTCTTGCTCCAGTCCGATCTCAGAAAAAGTTAATTGCATTTCTTGTGGGAAGCAAATGCCTCATAAGGATTTCCATTCTTACTGTATTCCTTGTTTAGGCCCTGACCACGGCATAGCTAGTTGTCGGTTTTGTGCTAGATTTAACCAACGTACGATTAAGCGAAGGTACGATTTTGCTTTTCACTACTTTGGTAGGTGATTTAATTGTAAAATGTCATCGGACACGCTTCCGACTACTGGAGTTCACAAACGACGCAAGGATAAGGACAGGCCTCCGAGGTCCAAATCAGACTACATTTTACAAGCAGAGCCAGCTACAGGTTCGGCCATCATCAGTGAGGCGCTTTCGCAGCCCCTGTCATCGGCCATTTCAGAACCGATTGCCAAAACGGACTCCCACGAAGAGCCAACTAGGCCTTTGAGCACTCCAGCTGCAGAACCTTCGGACAATGCTCCCTCGGATGGGTCTGGAGCCGCTGTGCAGGTACTGGCTTCGAGGGGGTTTTCAGGCCTACGCAGCTTCTGATAAAGGCAAAGCCAAAGACAAAGGCAAAGACTCCTTCTAAATCTAAGACACCAGCCCAGGTCTCTTCTGATCCAGGACCCAAATCTCAGAAACAGCTACTTAAAATGGCGGAGGACTTACTAACCATGAGTAGGGGTTCACATCCCCCTCCAGATAAAAGGCCAAGGCAAGAATTGGATTATGAATCTTCTGATCAAGCATCTATTTCTTCAGTGTCTTCCTCTGAACAGGAATATACTTTGCCTCCTTATGAGGATTCTGATGCTGAGGAATCCATTCCATCAGCTTCTCCCCCTGAGGACTTTTCTTTTGGGGAAACTTTACATGACATTAGGGAACATTTTCACTGGGAAGGACAGGAGTACTCTGAATCTAAGAGAAGGCTTAGGGATTTCCTTCTTCCCCAACATAGACCCCTGGCTATTCCTCCTATTTTGGATATTCTGGATTATGCCTTTTCTGAGGCTTATTTAACTCCTGACTCCTTTCCTCCAGCCCCTGCTAAGCCCAACAGATATTACAGAGTCCCTGACTCCCACCAGTTCCTTTACAAAAATCCTACTGCTGATCCAGAAACCATTTCTCAGGGTCCTAAGGGGGTTAAGGCCGCTTCTGCTAAAAACCCTATTCCGACAGATAAGGATTCTAGAGCTTTGGAGAGATGGGGCAAAAAAGTGTACACTTCTGCTACTTTTTATCTATTAGGGCTTTAAATTGTCATTTTCATATGCTAAAATATCAGCAATTTCTACTGTCTGTTATGAAACAAAAGCTGGGTACCATTACTGCATGTGCAGATAATAAGGAAATGCACGATTTGATGCATGCCACTGAACAAGTGGGTAAGCATGGTTTACACTGTGGTTTTGATGCCTTGGAGGCTTCTTGCTGCCTCTGGCACAGTCATTAGAAGACATGCTTGGTTAAAGGAACAAAACTTGCCTGATAAAGTGAAAGCAAAGTTACTGGATGCTCCTGTTCAACATAATGTTTTGTTTGGGTCTAAGGCTGAAGAGGTGATAAAGAAAATGGAGGATAAGGCAAAATCCATGCAAACGGTTAAGGATTTCTTACAAGTTCAGCCCCAAAGATTTAGCAGAAATTTGCCAACTAAAAATTGGTCTTTTCCCAGCTTAGACGGGCCTCAGAGGGGTAGATATAGGTGCTGCAGAGGGAGGGTCCAAGCACTGACCTCTTACAGACCTAGACAGTGGAGTGCTTCCACCCCCAGGGGTGGAGAGGACAGACCTCAGTCTTATAGAAAACAGGCTCAATGACTCCACCTGCATGGCTCAAGTGGGTTCTGGATGTAGTTTCAAGAGGTTACAAATTCCACTTTCATATCTTGCCAAGACCAAACGGATGGCCAGACCTACCAAAACACCAATGGTCAGAGGCATTAAACCAGGTGGGATCCCTCATGGCTATGAGAGCCATAGAACTGGTTCCACAATCAGAGACGGGCCAAGGTTTTTACTCAAGACTCTTTCTAGTTCCCAGAAAGCAAAATTCATGGAGACCCATCCTGGATCTGTCACTCTTAAACACTTTCCTGGACATACCAAAGTTCAAGATGCTTACTCTGCAGCAGCTCCTGCCAATGTTGAGCAAAAATGCATGGATGGTGACATTGGATTTAAAGGAGGCTTACCTACACATCCCAGTCAGACAGGAGTGCAGAAAATACCTCAGGTTCAAGGCCGGATCAAAACATTGCCAATTCTCTGCGCTGCCCTTTGGCTTGTCTACTGCGCCCAGGGTTTTCACCAAGTACCTGGCACCAGTAGTAGCTTATTGCAGACTCAAGGGATTTCAAATTTTCCCTTATCTGGACGACTGCCTTATCCAAGCAGACAGCAAGGATGTCTTACTCCAGCATCTGGAATTTGTTCAAACTCTTCTCAAGTACTTGGGATTCACTGTGAACATAGTCAAATTTGACACCCACACAACAGATAACTTTTCTGGGTGCTCTCCTAAACACAACAAACCAGGTGGCATTCCTGACATCCGAAAAACAACAGCAGCAGGCTTCAACTTTCAAAACATTGGCGTCAATAACTCCGCTAACTGCAAGGAAATTCCTGCAGGCTTTGGGTTACATGGCCTCCTGCATCCTTCTCATTCCAAATGCAAGACTACATATGAGAAAAATACAATGGTACCTAAAAAGTGTATGGTCCCAGCATTGCCACAGTCTAGACACACAGATTGCTGTCTTGCCTGGTCTACAAAAGGAATTCCATTGGTGGATCATGGCATGTCTTTACAACAAAGGGAAAGCCTTCAGTCTGCCTCCAGCCAGCCAAGTGTTAACCACGGATGCCTCGGATTACTCATGGGGAGCCCACTTGCAGGGAAAAGGTCTGCAAGGTTTTTGGACAGAGGATCAAAAGCACCTGCATATCAAAAGAGATGTTAGCTGTACAGAATGCTCTCT
Source organism: Protopterus annectens (assembly GCF_019279795.1). Taxonomy (NCBI): domain Eukaryota; kingdom Metazoa; phylum Chordata; order Ceratodontiformes; family Protopteridae; genus Protopterus; species Protopterus annectens. The sequence continues at coordinate 164,404,204 of NC_056747.1, read as the reverse complement.
TGGCTTTCATGGATCTTCTACAACCAGGACAGCTACTGATATGGACAGACAACACCACAGTTATGTGGTACATAAACAAGCAAGGGGGTTCACACTCCTACCCCCTTTGCAGACTAGCTATGACTCTCTGGAACACAGCTCTAGCTTGCAAAGTAAATCTACCAGCTCGGTTTCTGCCAGGGAAACAAATTATTCTGGCAGACAGCCTGAGCAGGAACCTGTCAGACCCACATGAGTGGATGCTAGACACCCAGATATTCAAGATGATTACAGAAGCCTGGGGCTGCCCGGACATAGATCTGTTTGCATCCCCCCTCAACCACCGGTTACAGATTTTTTGCACAAGAACATTTCACAAACTAGTATGGAAAGTGGATGCACCATCATTCAGTTGGAGAAACCTCTCTGGGTATGCCTTTCCACCACTACCTCTTCTTCCATGGGTGTTATTAAAGATCAAGCAGGACAAGCCCAAGATGATGATTTTACTGGCCCCACATTGGCCTCGTCAATTTTGGTACTCAACACTGATGAATCCTATCCCAGGAGCCACCTTGTATTTTACCTTAGATTCCAAATCTTTTGTCCCAACACCAGGGCCAGGTTCTGCACTTTCATGTCAAAACTCGTAGCCTGGCGAATTCAGGGTCTCTGATAATCCTTTTCTTCCCAAACAGGTCATGGATGTCATCTTAGAAGCCAGACGGCCTAGCACTAGAAAATCTTATGCAGGTAAATGGAAGAGATTTTGCACCTGGATGCTCAGGATTCGGATACCCTCATTCCTAACATTCCACTGATTTTACATTACCTTGCAGACATGCTCCATAAGGGTTTATCCTTCTCCTCCATAAAAATACATGCCTCCGCTATCTCTGCACATTACAATGCAGATCATCCAATCTTTTCCCATCCACTTCTGAAACAATATCTCAGAGGAGCAAAGAATTTAAGCCCCCCTAGGACACCACCCATACCTGCCTGGGACCTCAACTATGTTCTGGAAAAACTCACTCTGCCTCCTTTTGAGCCTGCTGCCACATCTGTTCTTAAGTATTTATCATGGAAGACAGCTATCCTGCTGGCTTTGACTTCAGCCAGGAGAGTATCGGAGTTACAAGCACTCATGGCTGTGGAACCAAGATAGGGTGTCTAAGGACTAATCCTACTTTCTTGCCTAAAGTGGTTTCCAAAGTGGCTTTAAATCAAACTATTCACCTGCCAACTTTTTTCACTAATCCACAAAATAAGGGGGGAAAGAATCTTGCATTCCTTGGATGTACACAGACAACTTTGTTTTTACCTGGATAGAACCAAGGATATCAGGAAAACAGAGCAACTGTTTCTTATGCAACAAATTTCCAAGGCAAAGCTATTTCAAAACAGACCATTTCTAAGTGGATTGCTCATGGAATCAAATTTTGTTACTCTCATCATGGAAAGCAAATCTCAGGAAAAATTAGGACTCACTCTACCAGAGCTGCTGCTACTTCAGCTGCCTTTCTCAGGGGAGTACCTACCAAAGATATATTTTGGAAGCTGCAACTTGGAGTTCAGTGCATACTTTCTCTACAATCTCCCTCTTTACTCTACTCTAAGTCTAGGGCAGGCTTTGCTTCTGCAGTCTTGCAGGACCTTCTAGCCGCCCCTCTACTCTATAACCACCACCCTTTATCTCAGCTTTGGGATTCAACCCTACAGTGATGACTGCAACAGTGAAACACGATGAACATAGTACAGTTGTGTACACTTACCATAAATGTAGATGTTAGTGTCTTCACTGTTGCAGTCTGGGTTACCCCCCCTCCTGACCCCTCTTTTATATTTTCATTAGTGTGATTTCCTACTTCACCCTTCTTCTGAGGTGTATTTGCTTCAGGGTATGGAGTTTGTTGTATGTTACTTTTATTGTTTTACTAATGGCCTTCATTTTTGGACACCTGACATCTGGGGCAAGAAAAACTGGAGAACATGACGTCGGCTGGCAGCTTTGTACTCCTAGCGCTCTGACGTCAGGGAGCATGACTCAACAGCCGACGCTGGACCCAGACTTTGGGATTCTGACCGACCGAGGACTGTCTGCCGGCAGGAAGAACCCTACAGTGATGACTGCAACAGTGAAGACACTCTAACATCTACATTTATGGTAAGTGTACACAACTGTACTATCCTGATGTACAAGGGCAGATGGTCTGCCTAACCTGCTTCTGAGGAATTGGTGTTTCAGGAGCCATTCGGGATAGGCCCATCAACGTCCTTGGTGTTCCCACTGGCGGACAAGCTTATTGATCTGATCTCCCACTGGGCTTGGAAGGAACCTGATGATGTGGAGTCTGTTCCCGAGCGAGCTGACAAATTCTAGAGCCCTCCTTCAGATCACACCCCCCCCCCCCACTGGAGTAAAGGTATTCCAGTTGATGCCATTATTGTGTCAGTGGTCACTAAAGTGGCTAGTGGAGCAGAGCTCCTCTGTCCACCCCGAGAACAGAGAGTCTCGGATCTTGGACAGAAATGGGAAGCATGTATATACCTCAGCAACTTTTTTGCTGAGAGTATTAAACTGTTTGGCATGTTTTACACATCCTCAAATCTGGTTGTGGTGGTCACCAGTTTTTTTTGTCTGAGTGCATGTCGGTGGAGGAATTTAGTAAGGTCTCTCCCCAACTGTCGACTCTTTGAGTGTTTAGCTAACTGATAGACGAGGTTGATTTTCCAGTGCCACGGAAGGTACCCCTCTAGCAGCCAGAACAGGCATAGCCTGAAGGAGACATGCCTGGTTGAGGCTTTCACTCCTGAGGTGGTGCCCGACTGTTCTATTCTAGAGGCAGTTGTGAGTGGATCATTGTTGCACCTAGATGCCTGGACAAAATTAAACTATGCCTGGATACTAAACATAATTTCTAGAGGTTATTTTATTCCCTTTTTCCTTCCTCCCCCACCTCCCGCAAAAAATGCCTCTATGTTCCACCTAGTCAGAGGAATATGCCATGGACGAAGTTCAAAAACGTCTGAGAAAAATCATCCATCTAGTCCCAACCTTCTTTTTGGTCAGTCCTTCTTGCCCTTACTACGCAAGGAAGATTGGATGTGCTTCATAGACCTCCAGGATGTGTACTATTACATAAAGATCAACAGGTGCTCCAGGATACATCTGCGCTTCTGGCTGGGAGCCAGTCATTACCAATTCAGAGCACTATCCTTTGGACTCGCCACAGCCCCCAGGTTGTTTACCAAATGTATGTCCATAGTCGCAGCTCACCTGAGACTCCAGGGACACCAGGTGTTTCTATACCCCAGACAATGTGCTTCTGACAGCACAATCAAGGCATCAACTGGTATTGCCAACACAGTATCTTCTTCTTGTCTTCCATCAGCTGGGATCACAATAAATATGGCAAAATCAAATCTGACATCTGTGCAGATGGTAGAATTCACAGGAATGCAACTCTGTCATGCAGATAGCGAGCCTGCCATTGCAGCGAATGTCGTCTGAGACATCAGGTTCAGCTCCTATTAGATATGCCCTCTCCCCCAGCAAAACTTGTTCTAAGAGCTCTAGGCTGCATGTCAGCTGCCATACTTCTAGTGCCCTTAGCAAGGCTCTATATTTGAGTACTTCAATGGACAGTAGTGGTCCAGTGGTCCATTCTGTGTCATCCCTTGACTGTTTCCATAAAATTGACAGCAATTTCCAGACGGAATTTTCGATGGTGGATGTCAGACTGTCTTCACCTAGGCAGACTCCCCCTCCCCATCAGTCACAGTGACCATGGACACTTCCTTATTGGGGTGAGGGGGGCATTTTGTTGGATGATTGGTCCAAGGCACATGGTCCACCCTAGAGACCAAATTGCAGATCAGTGTTCTGGAGATGAGAGCAGTCCTTCTGATGTTGCAAGATGTTCAAAACTGATGTTGCAAGATGTTCAAGACTGCCTACCTCTGGGAATGATAGCAATTCATACAGGCAAACATGTCAGTGGTCTGGTATATCGGCAAGCTGCAGGGAACCCATTCATACCCATTATGCAGAGAGGCCATATAAGTGTGGGAATGGGCCATTTCCTTGAATCACTTTCTGACTGCAGTGCATGTTCCTGGGGAGATCAACGTTTTCACAGACTGAATCAGCCGATCCATTCTGAGCCCACATGAGTGGTCCCTGAATCGGTCCGAAGCAAATCGGATATTTCGCCAATGGGGGCTAGCCACGACCTGTTTGCATCTCCTCTGAACGCCAAATGCAGCAAGTACTTCGTTCTGATCTCCCCAGTCACCTGGGGATGCTGTAATACATGATTGACATCTGGGTCTCCTGTATGACTGTCCACCAATCCCATTGTTACCAAAAGTCATACAGAAAGCCAGCAGGCTCCGGAACACACTAATCCTCATAGCCCCCTTCTGGCCTCATCGGGTATAATTTCCCTTCCTAAGTTCTCATGCCAAGTATCCACCATGGATACTCGATTTCAGACAGGATCTGATCTTTCACCCATTAGGTCAGCAGTTCCCCAATCTAAGGTCTTTGAGACTAACCGTTTAGTTTCTCAATTACCAATGATTTTAAGAAAGTCCAGGCTAGCTTCTCCAATCTGTGACATTATTCTTGCTTCTCAAAAATCTGATAACAAAAAAATTTACAATAGCAAATGTAAAAGATTCTCAGTGTGGGCATGGAACTAGAACATTGACCCCTTCTTGGCTCCCATTTCAGCCATCCTACTTTTTCTAAGTTTCATTTTTCAAGAGGTAACCAGTTTCTCTACAATTAAGTTACAGTTGGCAGAGAATGATAACTTCCACATAACAAATGATTCACAATCTTTAGCTTCCATTTCATCATCTAGGTTATGCAAGGCCTTCATGAAAGGGATAATGTGAAGTTGTTAAATCTCGCCGTTTATTCTCACTGATGGGGTTCGGAGCCAATCCTCTGCTCCAACACGGCCGATGGCAAAGCTCAAGGTTTGCCAGTAGCTCGAGACCAAGCCTCTTATCCCAAAATGCACTGCTGGAATTATGTCGGATGTAGTTTGCCGCGGCAAGAGAAATCTCGGTGATCCAGCTAGCTCGGACCATTTGTGATTTTAAAAAAAAAAAAAAAGGCAAGTTTTATAAAAAAACTTTCTTTTTTGTTTTTCATAAGATAGTTGCGTTAAGTGTTTGATAATTAGATAATAGAATCTATAGTTTAGATAGTCAGTGCCCTGTTGGCTTAGTTGGTTTGTGTGGGCCTTTACCCCTATTTAGGCTTATTAATTGTTTTCTATTAGTCAGGGTTTTTTCCTCCTGTGGGCCTCTTTAGCCTTATATGTGTAATCTATAGTTATTTGTTATAGATAGTGCCCAGATTGGGCTTAGTTGTTTTGTGGGTCTTTACAAGTTAAGTAAGGACTTTACTGTCTTACTTTTTGCAGTATACTGGTTTGTTTTTACTTGTCGGATGACAAGGCAAAATCCCATCCTAAATCGGGATTCAAAAAATGCCCAGATTGTGGGCAGAAAATGTCCGTCACTGACTGACACATTCAGTGTGTCTACTGTCTGGGGGCTAAACACCTCCAAGACACTTGCAGCATTTGCCATTCCTTTTCTTCAAGAGTCCTCTTGGAGAGAAGGAGGAAGCTTATAGACAGAGGATTACTACAGCATTCCTTTTTCTGAGGTGTTGTGTAGCCATGAGGGTACTAGCGCGTCCTCCAAATCCGCAAAATCTTCAGATCCTAAAGTGGCAAAAAAAGCGAAAACTTGAGGGAGGGTCATCTGTTCCACAGACCTTGGATCAGAGTGTACCTTTGATTCGGAGCCAGCTCTCAGTATTGGAGCCGGTCTCTGAAGTTCCCTCTTCTCCTCTGCTCCAGTCAGCACCTTCGGTGCATTCATCTAAGCCCTCAGTCAGCCTTTCAGTTTTGGACATGGATCGGCTAGTGCAGAAGCTTTTACAGGCACCAGGACTTGCCAAGTTGTTGTCGGCCCCGACCAGCTCACTAGTGCCGAAGACCATGGAACCGGATTTGTCTACTTCTCCGAGCCATACTGGACTTGGAACTGAAGTAAACTGAACCGATGATTGTCGAACCTTTGGAGCAGATACCCACACCAGTGTTATCGGCTCCATCTACTCTGATGTCCTTGGCACCGACTGAGGACTCTAGGAGACGCTCTCCCATCGGGTCTGGGGAGGATAGTCGAACCGATTTATCACTGCCGACTCTTCCTCTTGGGGCTGCGGCTTGGATGAGCTCCGCTCCTATCTCAGGCTCAGAGCCCAGGGTTTTGGTGCGGGAGGATTGGACAGTACTCTTGGGTCCGTCCGTTCCTTCTTGTCGGAGCCATGGTGCCTTCGATGCTATGAGGAGAGTTTTGTTTCCAAAGACAATGTCAGCATCGGTTCAGCCTTCCCTCTTCCCTCAAGCTCCTGTGTCTGCTTCTTCGTTTACCAGTCCCCCTAAGCGTAGAGACCCCTGAGCGTCAAGTACCCCCACAGGGTGTCCTCTGCTCTTCTGAGACCTCCCAAGATCCTCCCACTGAGGAGGTGCCCGGGAAGAGACTGTGCAAGAGGAGGCACTTGGACTCCCCACAGGAGTCTTTGACATCTGACACGGACTTGGATGAGTCAGAAGGGTCCCCTCGATCCCCCTCTGAGGATATCTCCTTTGCAGAGATACTAGAGATCCTTAGTCAGAGGGGCGATTGGCAGTCCAAGACCCCTACTGAGGAAGAGTCCGTACTCTTGAAGGCTTTTGGGTCTCAACCTTCCACTTCTTGGGTGTCTCCACCTTAAGACGAGCTGATGGAACTGATCTCTCTTAAGGTGAGGGAGTCACCGGAGGCCATGGAACCTGTTCCTCATAAGCCCAATAAATTCATGTCTGCCCCAGTGGACAAACTATTTTTGATAAAGGGAGTGCCTGTTGATGCCATGGCGGTAGCTGCAGCCACCAAAAAGGAAGTGTCTGAGACATCCACATCTATCCATCCTCCTAACAGAGATTCTAGGGTCATGGATAGATATGGGAAATGCATGTTTAGTTCCGCAATTTTTTTTTTTTTTTCTCTCTCTGCGATCACTGAACTACTTAACCCACTTTATGAGACTACAAAGAGATCTCCTGAAAGAGCTAGGAGATACTGTCCAGGGTACAGTAGCTGCAGGGGTGGCCGACAAAGTCAACGCCCAGCTCGCTACCCTAAACTCAGTGGTAAACTCGTTCATGCGTCTCATATATCCTATGCAGCTGATGGTTCGAGTAGAGCTGATAGTTTGGGCATTGCTGTTCGAAGACAAGCCTGGATGCATATCTGTTCCTTTGCGGAACCCTTTGTCTTCCTTTATCAACACCCCATTCGATGGCTCATCACTGCCGTTGGAGTCTGTTTTTCTACCCCTACTCTGCTCTACGCCAAGGGCCTTAGGGGAGGGAAAAAGTGGTTCCGAAAAGCACAGGGAGCCTTTCAAGACGCACGTGGAGAAACCTCCTGCAGAGGAGGGGGTTATAACGGAAGATGCCACCCCTGTGGCAGAGTGGGTCCGCAGCAACAGGATGACAGGGGTCAGTTCTCCGGTCAACCCTACCAGCGCCCCTGAAAGTTTGGCTCTAGAGGCAGTCGGGGGTCGCTTGTCTTTGTATCCAGAAGCCTGGCTAAACATGACATCAGATACATGGGTACAAAGCATCATTTCCAGAGGATATTTCGTACCGTTCTCTTCCCCTCCCTTTCCTGTAAACAGAATCCCAGATGTTTCACCCAATCTCAGGGAACAAGCAATCGTAGTGGTCCACAGATTGCTAGAAAAAGAGTAATCTAACCAGTCCCAGCAGACCAAGTTGGATTTGAAACTTACTCAAGATTCTTTTTGGTACCAAAGAAAACGGGGGACTGGAGACCAATCTTGGACCTCAGCAGACTTGACCAGTTTTTAAAGAAAGAGAAGTTCCGAATGGTCACGCTTCAGTCCATTCATCCCTTTCTAGGGAAAGGCGATTGGATGTGCTCCATAGATCTCAAGGACGCGTACTGTCACATAAAGATGAATGGACGCTCCAGAGATCTGCATTTCTGGCTGGGAGCCAATCATTACCAGTTTTGAGCCCTGCCCTTTGGTCTCACTACAGCCCCCAGAGTGTTCACCAAATGCATGGCCGTGGTCACGGCTCCCCAGAGACGTCTAGGATTCCAGGTGTTTCCATACCTAGACGATTGACTCACTCCTCACCGCTACCACCAGGCATTAATTGACTCGGGCAACGCAATACACTCTGACACTCTGCCATCAATTAGGCATTACAATCAACTTTGAAAAGTCTGCCTTATCGCCATCGCAGCATACCATTTTTATAGGAGCAGAGTTGGATACCTCAACTACCACTCTACGTCTTCCTATTGAAAGAGTCTCGCTTCTCCACCAACACGTCGGCTCACTGGTGTCAAAGAACAAAGCTACAGCAGCAGAGGTATTGAAAGTGCTAGATTTGATGGTGGCAGCAATCCTGGCTATACCACTCGCAAGGATGCAAATGCAAATTATTCAATGGCTCCTCTTTGCTCAGTGGTCGTACCAGAAACTGCCAATGCACCACATGATTCTCATCACGGATTCTTGCAAGAGAGACCTTCGGTGGTGGTTGACGTCTCTTCATGTCACAATCTGAAGACCCTTTGTCCCCCCCCCCCCAGTAGCCACTGTGACCACAAATGCTTCCCTGATAGGGTGGGGGGGCATTTTCAGGGAAAGACTGGCCAAGGCACATGGACAAATCAAGAATCACATCTGCACATCAATGTTCTAGAGTTGAGAGCGATACTTCTGGCATTGCAGTACTTTAAGGACTCTCTCCCTCTAGGAACTATTGCAATTCAGACGGACAACGTCAGTAGTCTGGTACTTGAACAAGCAAGGCGGAACCAAGTCTTACCCCCTTTGTCGAGAAGCCCTCTGGGTCTGGCAATGGACTGTGTCATCCCAGTGTTTTCTGTTAGAAACGCACACCCCGATGAAATCCAACATGATAGTGGACAAGCTAAGCAGGGCGATATTGCTCCCTCACGAGTGGTCTCTCAAACAGGTTGCAGAGTTGATTTTCCGCAAATGGGGCCAGCCTTGCTGCGACTTCTTTGCCAGCCACATCAATTCAAAATGCAGAAGCCACTTTGCCCTAATACCACCTCCTGGTCATCCCCTGAGAGATGCACTTTTACACTATTGGCCCCCGGGTCTCCTTTATGCATTTCCACCCAGATTTTTACAGAAAACAAAATCGCTGGGAAGGACTGTTATTCTTATAGCCCCCTACTGGCCTCGACAGATTTGGTTCCAGTTTCTCCACCATCATCTGTTGGAAGATCCATGGATCCTGGACCCAGTTCCGGACCTTCTGACACACCCGTCATGGGACCTCCATCCTTCACTGCAGTCCCTGAAACTGACTGCTTGGCTAATTCACTTCCCCTAATCACCAGGCTTCATTCAATTTCAGAAGATACAAGACAAATTCTCTTGTCTTCTCACAAGCCGTCAACCAGGAAATTATATGGCAGTAAATGGAAAAGGTTCTCAATTTGGGCCAACATGCAGAAAATTGACCCTTTCCAAGCTCTGCTATCATCTGTTAGAGTTCTTGACAAAGATTTTTAAGGAAGGGGCAGCAGCTGCTACAGTTAGAGTCCAGTTAGCTGCCATCTCAAATTTTCACCTTTGGTTTGGTGGTTCAAATGTCATGGGCCATAAATTATCTAAGACTTTTCTTAAAGGCGTTCTTAACATGAAATCTCCTATCAAATTCCCTATTCTCCCTGGAATTTAAACTTTATGGTGTCTCAAATTATTCTTCCCCCTTTTGAACCAGCATCTTCTTGCGATCTCAAATATTTATTCTGGAAAACTATTTTTCTTGTGGCCATTACTTCTGCCTGCAGAGTGTCAGAACTTCAAGCATTATCTATCAGACCACCTTACATGATTTTCCATGCTGATAAGAGTATCCCTCAGAACAAACCCCTCATTTTTACCTAAAGTCTGATGTTCATAATGTTTCACTGCTGCAGTCATTACACTTGGGTTATCCTGCCGTCAGGCGGTCCCGCAGTTGGCCAGAGTTCCAAAGTCTTGGTCTGGCATTGGTTGCTGTCACCTCTTCCCTGACGTCCGTGCGCCAGGGGTATATAAGATGCAACCAACGCCATTTTCTTCAGTCTTTCTTGCCGCGCGGTGCACAAAGCAAAAGCAGTTCGCAAGTGTCGGTCGACTCTTGAGATATCAAATTCGATTTCAGAACCAAAGTCTTAAATAAAGCTACGTACCCCATTGGGGAAACTTTTTCTTGCCTCAGACCGATGTCAGTAAAAGTTAATAATTGTATTTCTTGTGGGAAGCAAATACCTCATAAGGATTTTCATTCTTACTGTATTCCATGCCTAGGCCCAGATCACGACGTCACTAGTTGTCAGTTTTGTGCTAGATTTAACAAACACACTATTAAACATTGGTTTGATTTTGCTCGTCATTACTTTGGCCGAAGGTTTAATTATACAATGCCATCGGAACAACCGACGACCGGAACACACAAAAAACGCAAAGCTAAGGACAAGCATCCAAGGCCAAAATCTGATGACAAAGCCTCTTCTAGGCCAGTCGC